>NC_056727.1:289473347-289590847 GCF_019279795.1 Protopterus annectens | reverse complement strand
ACATTAACTGGCTTAACCTAACCTCTATAACTCCAAATACTAGCATTAATCACCATAGTTTCACACAACTTATTACACAGCCTACACATGCATTAAACACCTGAGCTGAAGCCACATTAGACTGGATTCTAGTATCACACCCTCGCTACTACACCAATACTGGTAGCCTCCCAAACACTCTAAGTGACCACCTGCCTGCATATACCCATAGAATCTAAATTCACATCCCCAAATCTCACATACATAAATCTATCAGGAACCTCATCCATTTTAACCAAACCATATTCAACACTGCCCTTCAAGCTCAAAACTGGTCCCCTTTAAAATTACTCCCCCTAGATGACGCTGTTCAATATTTTAATAACATCTTTCATAGCACATTAAATAGTCTAGGTCAGAAAAATATGTATTAATATGTGTATGCTTAATGCTAATTAGAAGATAAATAAGTTAACACATTTTTCATTCTATTTTATTTGCACTGTTTTATATATACGTTGAGTTTCATATGAGACTGAAAAGATGCTTTTGAAACTGCAGTGTGCTTTCTGAAACTTGCAAGATGCCCTCTGACCTAGTAATTGCTAGCACAGCAATATTCATGTTTATGCTTTTTGGAAATGTACTTGAGAAGCAGGTGGTTATCTGCTAGGTCAGGAGAAAATGAATGAACAATGCTATATTCTGTAAATGTAATGATTTTAAACAATCAGCTCTGTTCGAAGTATGAGAACATGTGCAGCTGCAGGAGTTTAGAGATAATATAGACAAAGGACTGGTTAGAGAAATGAACTACTTGCTTTGTGCTCAAATTAGCCATAGTACCTTGAATGGTAACATTGCATATATCTAACCGGTGGTAGCCAAGGCCACGTTGTTTTCCTTAGGAAGTTTCTCACAAAAATTGATAAATCAGCAGAATATTGCAAAAACAATTATTACTAAATGATGATGACAAAACTTGTGATTCACTACGTCAGCTTGGTAGGCAATGTCTTATTAGAAAGTGTATAAAAATGTAATTATTTCCTGTTTCGAGTTAGACGAACTCTGTATTAGCACGTTTTTGTCTCCTTGCTGCAAGATTAAAGTGCCTTAACCTGAACCTACTGTGTTTTGATCATTTGTATATTTTTCCTTTGACAGTTTGGTCCTTCGGACCAGAAAGTACCTCTCACTCTAGGTCCAGGTCAGAATTGGGCCCTATGGCATGTACCCGTACGGAGAAGTGGCCACATCGGCTCTTCTGTTTTGAAAGACCTCTGACTGAATTGTCGTTCAAAAGAGGCCAGCCACTGTTTCTGATCTGGGATTGGAGGATGAGTCAACGTTCCGGTGGATCAACTCACGGATGGTCAGGTAAGGAGGAATTTACCTTTTTTCTGTTTTACATCAGGGACTTGTTACAGTACTGTTTTGGCAGGGAGATTTGCATGTGCAGATCAGGGACAAAAAGATTGCTGTCTTGTCATAGATCAGGGAAACAGAATAGGTAGACAGTTATTCTAGATAAACTGTGAAAAAGTGTAAAATTGTGGTACCACGTGATAAGAAGGGTTACGTAACAATTTTTAACTAAGCTAAGGCAACATCAGTGCATGAAAAGTTCCCGAGACCCGCCCCTAACCAAAGACGCGAAATATATGCAATTACAGCGTGCCGATAATGTTAAGTATTATACTAAATGGGTCGATAAATACAAATTTGATGGTAATTTAGATAAATCTTCACTTATTAAACTTGTTAGACAACTTAAAACAGACGCAAAAGGTCAGCTAAAAAAGCAACGATAATTAGGAGTCCCTCAGGCACACAGGTGGCTTGAGGAAGCAAACCGCAGGGAACAAAAGGCTAAAAATTCAAAAGCAATGTTCTTAGATAAAGAAGACAATAACTTGGTAATAGCAACAGCCCCTCCTCTGCCCCCTCCGCTTCCCTTAACAGGAATATGAAGCGAATGGACAAGCTGATCCACCTCCGCTATACCCAGCTGTTCCTACAAAATCAAAACAGTTTGTCAGGGATCCTATCGAGACCAGGTCTTGAACACGCAACTTGAGAGGGGATATTGAATTATATGAAATAAATGGAAATTCACAAGTTGAGTGAGGAAGAGATATGTCCACTCATAGAAGTACCAAATCCACAGGCAGGACAGGATCCGACTCTTCTAGTATATAGACGGTGGACACCGGAGGACATCCGGAAAGCCACAGAGGGAATTCCCCATACAAAATTTAACTTTAGAAAATTCTTGGAAGACTTACAGGGCATGGGGTTAAGTTACCATTTGAATGGAGAAGAAGTAGAGAAAGTAGTTAGACAAATTGTAGGTCCAGATTGGCACATGATCAGTGGCAACTGGAATCCCCGTGACGCAGAGCTTAGACCACCCCCGCATAGTAACGCAGAACTGGACAACAGAGTGAAAGGTCTGACAGACCGAATCTCTGAGAAATGGAAGCCTAGGGCTGATTGGACTTGCATTAATCAATGCATACAACAAGAAGGTGAAACTGTTGATAGATATTATGCCAGATTATTGGAATGTTTTAATAACCATTGTGGAATGCAGGTACCTGAAGATCAAACGCATGATTCCCCATATGAGCAACAGCTAAAGAATGCATTCTTAAAAGGCAGTATTGCGCCCATTAGCAGCTTTATTACAAAGCACATGGTAGATCATTGAACAAGTAGACTACAGTTATTACTTGAATATGCAAGACATGCTGAAAGGCATTTTAATAGCAAAAAGAAAAAGAAAACTCAAGTATTTGCAGTAGAAGACGGGTAAGAAGTTTTTGTAGTACAAACTGGGAAGAAGGGTAAGAAAAATACCCAGGGAAACAAACAATCTGATAAACAATCAGAAGACTTTGAAGAGAGAAAGAAAAGGGGTGAATGTTTCAAATGCGGGAAAAAGGGACATTTGGCAAGGGATTGCAGGTTAAATAAGAAGGTAACCACGGAAGATAAGGAGGGTGAGGAATGACTATATTATAGCAAAGAATCACTATATAGGAATAAACAAGAAAAGACGAATGCAAATGTGGTAGCAAGGGTAGAGGATGTGACAGAAAGAATAGAGGATGTACATGAATTCATAGATAATGAAGAAAATGAAATTTTGGACTTAGCATTATTGAGCTTAGAGCTCTACTTAGCAGACACAAAACCGGAAGTTACACTTCTGGTAGAGGGGAAGGAAGTCAAATTTTTGTGTGACTCAGGGGCTTCACGGACCCTGATACATCCTTCCAAACTACCAGAAAATTCAGAATCACTGGACTACATATTAGTGAAAGCAGCTAATGGACAGCTGTATCGGGAGCCACTCTCCATTAACATAGCGATAACTGACCCTGTTTCAGGGATGACCCAGAAAAGCAAAATTGTTGTTTCTGCAAAATGACCAGTGAATTTCTTGGGCAGAGACTTAATGCAGATATTTGGCATAGCCGTAGTTCCAACTATGCAGGGTATGGAAGCACAGCGACAAGTGGATACTTTTGTAGCGTGACCGTTGGGTGAAACATTTTATTGGTACAGCCAGGACTTAGTTACGACTGGTCCAGGGGCAGTAACTGAAGAACTGATGAACGTAGCCATCAGTAAATCCCCTCCCTTGACACTGATAAACAGCATTTGTTGCATTGCACTCTACATTACTGTAACAGACCAGGACCTGATAAAGAATATGAGCAAGAACTGTTTAGCAACCATGCTAATAGGTTAGTACTGCGAAATTTGTACTGGGACACAGAAGGAAACAGTGTAGTAAGCTTTTCATTGCCCCAGGAATTCCTAGCACTTTACAAATCTAATCGATTACCACATGTAAGCTTAACTAAAGATAGAAATTTGAAGTGGGCAGACCTAGGAGAAAAAGTCACAAGGTGGGAAAAACAGACAGAGTTAGAACTCTCTGAACAAGGAGCACAAAAGCAGAAATTGAACTGGATAACAGACACACCCAGCTGTGCACTCACAGGCAAGTGATGATAGCTGAGTAGCACTCTTACTAGAGGAAGAGGAAAAAGCCTTGCAAGACATACCAGAGACACTCTGGTCAACAGGGAAATCAGATGTAGGACTTATTCATACAGCAGGACCAGTTACCATTACGCCAAAATCAGCATTTAGACCTCAAAAGAGACAGTATCCCTTAAGAAAGGATGCGGAAATAGGAATCAAACCTATAATAGCAGCCTTACTTAAGGAAGGAGTCTTAATAGAATCTCCTGATTCACCGTGTAATACACCCTTATTTCCTGTTAGGAAAGCAAATGGGGAATGGCGTATGGTCCAAGATTTACAAGCTGTAAATGACGCAGTTATACCCAGGGCACCAACGGTGCCAGATCCACACACTTTATTGAATGATTTGAAACCTCAACAAAAGTATTTCTCTGTGGTAGATGTTAGCAATGCATTTTTTCTCAATACCGATACACCTGGACAGCCAACACTGGTTTGCATTTACATTTCAGGGGAAACTGTATACATATACGAGACTACCACAGGGATATTGTGAAAGTCCAACAATATTCGCACAAGAAATGGCAAGTAACCTGGCGGGATTTATCCCACCAAAAGATAGTCAGATTTTACTTTACGTAGACGACATTCTGCTGGCAGCCCCCACCCAGCAATAATGCAGAGAGGATACCATAGCATTATTACAATTTTTAGCCACTCAGGGACACAAGATAAACAAAAACAAACTGCAACTTTGGAAAAAACAGGTTAAATACCTGGGATATGTAATATCCAAAGAAGGCAGAATATTAGATGAAGACAGAAAAGCAGCAATATTACAAGCACCTAAACCAACTACCAAGAAGAAAATGATGTCCTTCCAGGGTACTAATAACTTTTGTCGGAGTTGGATACCAAACTATGCTTTGTAGTCTGCTCCGCTGACTAATTTGATATTCAAGAAGCCGATGGCAGCACAAGATTTATTACAGTGGACACCAGAAGCAGAATCAGCTTTCTGCAAACTGAAACAACTGATAGCTTCTTCTTTAGTTTTAGGATTACCAAACTATCATAAGCGATTTTTCCAAACTGTAGACTGTAAGCAAGGATATATGACATCAGTGTTAACACAACAACATGGGGACAAAACGCCCCATAGCTTACTATTCATCACAGCTAGACCCAGTGGCGCGATCCTTGCCCCACTGTGTACAAGCAGTAGTCGCAGCTGCAGTGGCAGTGCAGGCTTCAGCCTCAGTAGTATTGTTCCACTCTCTCACATTGAGAGTGCCTCATGCAGTCGCAATTATTTTACTGCAAGAAAAAGTAGCATATCTTTCGCCTGCTAGACATCTTTCCTGCATGACTATACTTTTGAGCCAACCTCATATGACAACTGAACGATGCACTACTTTGAATCCGTCAACCTTGCTCCCAACCCCTGCAGATGGCAAACCGCACTGCTGCCTGCAGGAGATTGAGCAAAAGACACTACCTAGAAAAGACCTTACAGATGTTCCCTTGGATGATGCCGAGGTGACATAATATGTGGACGGCTCGTGCAGGAGGGGTCCTACAGGACAGAATTTGGTGGGGTATGCAGTAGTTTTTGATACCGAGATTTTAGAAGCAAAGCCTTTACCACACAACTTATCTGCACAAGCAGCAGAATTGATTGCCTCGACAAGGGCATGTACCTTAGCAAAAGGTAAGAAAGTAAACATTTTTACTGACAGTCAGTATGCTTTTTCTACTGTACATGTTTTTGCGCAGCAGTGGAAAAATAGAGGAATGATAACATCTACTGGTAAACCAATTAACCATGCGCAACTTATTTTAGATTTGTTAGACTCTATTCAGTTACCTCAGAAAGTAGCTATTTGCAAATGTGTAGCTCATAACACGCAACAGGACAGAATTTCAAAAGGTAATGCAAGGGCTGATACAGCTGCAAAACAAGCAGCTTCAGAAGTTTTTCTTTTGAGTAAGGAATTACAACCATCTGAGGTTTTAGATTTAGAAATGTTAAAAACAATGCAGACACTTACTACAAATGTAGAAAAACAAAAGTGGATAAAACGAGGAGCAATTCTTGAGAAGGGACTGTACATCTCCAAAGAAAAGAAACCAATCTTACCATCTAACTTGCTTAGATATGCAGCTTTGTTGAGCCATGGGCAGTGCCATGTCTCAACAGGGGGGATGGTACAGTTAGTGAATCGAGTGTTTACGACGTATGGATTTACAAATTACACAAAAAATTTTTGTGCAGCATGCCATGTTTGTAACAAGCATCATGCACAAGGGGCATTGAAACCTAAGCAAGGGAGTTTCCCTATACCACCGTATCTGTTTCATACTATTTGTATGGATTTTACAGAATTGAACAAATGCGAAAATAAGAAGTACTGCCTTGTCGTTATAGATATGTTTTCCAAATGGGTGGAAGCTTTTCCAACTAAAAATCCAGATGCAGCTACTGTTGCAAAAGTCCTTGTTAAAGAAATTATTCCTAGATTTGGCATACCAGAAAAGATTTATAGTGACAATGGCACACACTTTGTAAATCAAACTATACAACAACTTAGTCGCTATTTCGGGATATCGCTGAAAAACCATTGTGCATACCACCCCCAATCTGCAGGATTAGTAGAGAGGCATAATGGGGTGTTGAAGAATACGCTTAGAAAATTGATTACTGAGACACAAAAGAACTGGGTGCACTGTTTACCTCTGGCACTGTTGAGCATGAGAACTATTCCAAATGCAAAAGGGTTAACTCCTTTTGAAGTTCTGTTTGGGAGGGCATATTATACACCTCAATGGAAACCTCTCATGTCTGCAGAGCAGGAGGCTGACAGTTCACTTGCAGGGTATATATGAGGCGATTTTTGAATAACAAACTTTTGCAGTTAAATTTTGTTTCAGATAAAGAGCAAACAAAGCCATCGGAAGCAGCAATAGCCCCAGGCACATGGGTGTGGGTGAAGACAGCGAAGAGAAAAAAATGGAGTTCTCCGAAGTGGGAAGGGCCGTACCAGGTACTACTGTCGACACCCACTGCAGTCAAGATCGCGGAGCGAGCGTCCTGGATTCATTTGACACACTGTAAACTGGTTAAGAACTTTGAACTGGACAAAAACCTTGTTACTGTTGTACAACGAGAACAAAATGACCAGGTATAGAGCAAACAGGGATACTGAACAACCTCAGAATGCTTGCATGATTATTCTGGTAGCTATATTGATAACATTGTTCTTTTTGTTGTGGCCTTTCCTTTTTCCTGCCACAAAAGTTGAACTGATTAAACGTGATGAGCCGAACATAGACTGGCACCCAAACTTTAACACTTATCAGGCAATAACACGTGTGTATGCTGAGACTTTTAATGTTTCGAACTGCTGGATCTGTACAGCCATACCAACAGCATACAGGGGGTTATTAATGACTGCAGTCCCCCTAGGGGTCAATGAGACCTGGGAAAATTTGGTTCATGACACAGTAGCTATTAAAGCATATGATAAGGTAGCACTGTATTTGCCTGTGACACAAAAGGAAATTGTATGTTTTTATAAGAATGACACAATTCAAGTGAGTTGGAGCAAGTGTAATGTGACTGTACATTATAAATGTTATACCAAAGCAAACAAAATGGGTGGAACTTGTAGTTCAAACTATGACTCATTTCTTGAGTCCATGCATAAGACTATTGACCAAGTGCAACGTAATCCTGTACTTTTTAAACAATTATCTGTAATAGATAGGAAAATGTTTCATGCAGAGCAGCCATTTCATAACAAAGTAACTACTACGGTAGAGGATTGTTATTTTGTGTGTGGTAAAAAAGCATATAAATGGTTACCTGAGAATTGGTCCGGCAGTTGTTTTTTGGGGTACCTGGTCCTGGCCATATGGCACACTGCAGTTTTGCCTCAGGGTAATATTCGAAATACCGGAGATGTGACCAAGAAAGCTGTCAAAAAGCCTGAAAATCCAGTGGGACAGATCGAGGCGGCCTGGAAAGACCATCATACTGTGGGTACCAAATTGATGCACATGGACTTGAGTGATGCTGTTATATCGTGGGCAGGCATATTACCTGCATATGACACAGTGAAATCGATTTGGGAGCTGCGAAAACTGTCCAAACTTCTCGAAGTAATGAGTAATGCAACTTTTTCTGCTCTTGAACTGATAACTGATGAACTGAATGCTATGAGAACTGTAGTGCTCCAAAACCGAATGGCTCTTGACTTCACCCTAGCGGCGAGGGGTGGTACGTGCACTTTAATCAAAGAAGAGTGCTGTGCGTACATACCAGATCATCAACACGAGATAAACGACCACCTTGAGGTGATACAGCAAGTGTCGGCCATGACCGAGCCAGGCCCAAACCATCTGACGGACTTTTTCCAGAATTTGTTTGGGGGGTGGGGTTCCATCCTAATGAACATCTTGATTGCCATTTGTGTGGGATTGCTCCTAATAGGAGCTTGTATTTGTTGTGGTATCCCCTGTATGAAAAAGTTGATCAAAGAATTTATAGATATATCAGTTTCTGAGACTATGTATCAAAGTACTGAGCTTGAAGAATTGTTAGAATGTGAAACACTTTCATAAGTTTAAACTGAATGACTTTCTTAACTGCAAATCCTGAATGGAAGAGGTTAGGAAAAGAAGTAAACTGTTTATTCTTTTGAAAATAGAATTAAAAAGTATTAACAGGGGGGGAAATGTCAGAAAAATATGTATTAATGTGTGTATGCTTAATGCTAATTAGAAGCTAAATAAGTTAACACGTTTTTCATTCTATTTTATATGCACTGTTTTATATATAAGTTGAGTTTCATATGAGACTGAAAAGATGCTTTTGAAACTGCAGTGTGCTTTCTGAAACTTGCAAGATGCCCTCTGACCTAGTAATTGCTAGCACAGCAATATTCATGTTTATGCCTTTTGGAAATGTACTTGAGAAGCAGGTGGTTATCTGCTAGGTCAGGAGAAAATGAATGAACAATGCTATATTCTGTAAATGTAATGATTTTAAACAATCAGCTCTGTTCGAAGTATGAGAACATGTGCAGCTGCAGGAGTTTAGAGATAATATAGACAAAGGACTGTTAGAGAAATGAACTTCTTGCTTTGTGCTCAAATTAGCCATAGTACCTTGAATGGTAACATTGAATATATCTAACTGGTGGTAGCCAAGGCCACATTGTTTTCCTAAGGAAGTTTCTCACAAAAATTGATAAATCAGCAGAATATTGCAAAAAAGAATTATTACTAAATGATGATGACAAAACTTGTGATTCACTACGTCAGCTTGGTAGGCAATGTCTTATTAGAAAGTGTATAAAAATGTAAGCATTTCCTGTTTCTAGTTAGACAAACTCTGTATTAGCACGTTTTTGTCTCCTTGCTGCAAGATTAAAGTGCCTTAACCCGAACCTACCGTGTTTTTGATCATTTTTAAAGTATATTTTTCCTTTGACAGTCTAGCACCTCTTTGTATAAAACGAATAAAACCAAACCATGCCCCCTGGTTAACAAAGTATACCAAACAAGCTCTCCTGTCTAGAGATAAAGCCTGGAAAATTTGGAAAAAAATGTACGACTTTAGAAAATGAACAAAACTTTAAAAAACTTATCATAACTGATTAGAAAACTTATTTTTCATCAAAACTTTCCTTCCAAAGTAATAATCCAAAAAAGTTCTGGAAATCTGTATCCTCCCTTCTTAATCCAGGTAACACTCAAAACCCATCACCTTCTCCTGACAAAATCCCTCTCCAATTAATACTCATTTCATTGATACCATCCAAAAACTAATCAAGGACTCTTCTTCAACATCTAACCCTATTTTCAGAAATTCCACAGAAACTGAACCCATATCCACCTATTTTAACTACATAGTTCCTTCAAACAGCATTCCTCTCATTTCAACCTATACCTACATCCTTAGTTCTAAAATTACTAACCAAACTAAAGCCCTGCTCACTCTATCTGCTGATAACTTATCACCAGCATACTTACAACTGGCAGCCAGAGCTATAGCTTACCCTATTAGCATTCTTATCAAACATTCTATCACTGAATCATATGTGCCCCAACTATGGAAAAAAAATCAATTATAACCCCACTTAAAAAGGTGGTAATACTCATGATGTCTCAAACTACAGGCCTATCTCTACTCTCTCCCCTCTATCAAAAGTCCTGGAAAAATGCATTCAAATCCAGTTAATAAAGCATTTCATTAACAATAACCTTTAAGCTCCCTCTCAACAAGGTTTCTGCCCTGGTCACAGTACTACCACAGTGTTACTTTCTTTCACCGATACCATTAATAAAGTTCTTGATGCTGGACTATCTACTTCTGTACTCCTACTGGACCTATCAAAAGCAATCGACACTGTATCACACCCAAAACGTTTACAACATTTAGAAAAACTTGGATGCACTTTAAGTGTAATAACCTGGTTTTCCTCCTATCTACATGATAGAGAACAACCACTTAAATGTCAAACCCAACAATCAGAATACCTGGCAAACAACACTGGTGTCCCCCAAGGGTCCATTTTAGGACCACTACTCCCCAGTATTTTTATTAATGATCTAAAGAAAGCCTCCCAACAAAGCATTTTGATTCAATACGCAGATGATTCAACTATCATCTCCTCCTCCAACTCCACTAACCTGCAGAGGATTACCCAAGATACCTTCTCTTCCATTGAAACTTGACTAAATGACACCCAATTAATGCTGTACCCCCAAAAAATAAACTTTTAATATTCTCATAAAAACCTCTAACTGTAGAATTCAAAATTTACTTCCATAATAAAACAGAAATTGAACAAGTACAATATACAACATTTTTAGGAATTACTATCGATGATAAAACTCTTCTTTGAACAACACATACTGAGTACAGTAAATAAACTGGGCAAATTATACTGACATAAACTCTACCTAGATAAACTAAGATAAAACTAGCTAACCCTTTGCTCATCTCATCCCTATTATACAGAAGCCCCATTTTCACCAACCTTCATACATTCCTCAGTAGTAAGCTGCAATCTTGCTACTACAAAATAGCAAAATTCGCCTCTAAGTTGCCCAACCGCTCACACCACAGCAATGCTATCTCAAACCTGTCCTGGCTAGAATTTTACCACTATCTCTACATTACTCAATTAATACTTGCTCACAAGCTTATTTTCCAACCTGATAGCTGTCCTGCTCTTCAGTTTATATTACATACATACACCCCTAATCGAGCCCTCCTCTCCTCAGAAAGAACTCTCCTATATGTATCTAAACCTAATAAGAGAAGAGGTCAATGCCTATACTCATACAACATTGCCAAACTATGGAATAGCCTTCCCTTATCTATTACTCAACTTGACACCCTTTTGTCCTTTAAAGCTGCTCTAAAAACCTACTTTTTTACAACTCCTACCTGTACCTGTGAAATACAATGTAAGCTCCCTTAACTTCTCAAACACATTGTAAGTAATTCTTGCCTTTAAACCTCTCCTATATCTTTTTTCTTCTGAATCTTTATTCTCCTACCTATGATATGCATCACTGTTATGTTTCTTGATTCTCTCAGGTACTGCAACATGTTTCTCTATCCTAATTTCTATTAGGCTTCTGTGACTGGAAGTGTTATTTTAAGTATTTTACATGCATCTCTTTAACTTGGTATTTGCTTTTATTTGTTCATGGATAATTTCATATATTGTCTGTTTAACTCTGGACCTTTTCTCCCTGTGCCTCCACTGAAAATGGGTTTCTAACCCAGTGGACTTTCCTGGTCAATAAATAAAATAAATAAATAAATAAATATATAAATGAATGTGTACTCAGCCTGCTGCTGTTCACCATCCTTACCCATAACTATTCCCATAACTATTCTGCAAAACACAGCTTCAATCATATCATCAAGTTTGAAGATGACACCACATGGTCATGGGTCTCATCAAAGAAGAGGATGAATGAGCATACAGAGATGAAGTCAACTCTCTGATCGACTGGTATGTGAGAAACAACCTAGACCTGAATGTCAATAAAACAAAGGAAATCATCACTGACTTCAGGAAATGATCAACTGTGCACTCATCACTCAAGATTAATGGTGAAGAGGTGGAGAGAGTTAAAACTACAAAATTTCTAAAAGTATACATTTCAGAGGATCTCTCTTGGACTGTGAATACTGGTCAGTTAGTCACAAAGGTTCATCAACGTCTCCACTTTCTGAGAAGGATCTAAAGAGAAAAGCTCACTTACTGTTCTCTCCACCTTCTACAGAGGAGATATTGAGAGCATTCTCACCTGTAACTTCACTGTTTGGTTTGGGAACTGTAGAGTAGCTGAAAAGAAGAAGCTACAGAGATCAATCCAAGAGCTATTCACAGCAAGGAGCCTTAAGAGAGCCCACAAAATACTTAATGACTCCTCGCACCCTGCGCACAACAGGTTTACTCATCTGTCAGGAGTACCGCAGTATTTGCCATTGGACCTTCAGATTTATTAACAGTTTCTACCCAGTGGTGATGTGGCTTATTAACTTGGACACCAGCCCTTGTGACTCCATTGCAAATTAACTTAATAACAGTGTTTTGTTTGGAATATGCAATATTTATTTATCTACTTAGTTACATATTAACTTTCAAGTGCAATTGCTTGTTGCTTGCCTTATGTAAAAAAGGCATAAAGAGTGACAATTTTACTTCACGTGCAGTAACCAATCTTGCCTGTTATGCTGTTGCTGCTGTACAGCATTTATATGACTACGCGAGGGCTTAGCTTTTTTTATGTTCTTGGGGCATAGTCACTAGTCTCTTATTCCTTTACTTGATATGTCTGACTGTTGTATTTGTTGTAGTCTATGCTTCTTCTGTACTCGCATGGTGAGCTGATACTTGTAATTTCATTTAGGTCTACACATGTGTAGTCCTAAATGACAATAAAGTTTACTTTGAATCTTTGAATCTAAAAGGGTAAAAAGAATTATATGGGTAAAATGGTAAAAAATACGAAAAGAAAAATTAAAGGGGTAAGTATAAAAAAAGAATGGAAACTGATAAAAAAATAAAATAAGATTATAATTTCTATAAAGTTAAAGAAAAGGGAAAGTAACAAATTTAGAGTACTTTCTGTGAATGTGAATAATATGAAGAATGTAGTAAACAGGAAAGGAGTTTTTGAATGGTACAATAAACGTGCTGTAGATGCAACTGTTTTAGAAGATGCAAGATTCTTAAAGTGAAGAAATATTACAAACAACATTATCAGGGGTGGGGGATTTGAAATTTGGAAAAGACCAGTGTTTTGTAATAGGAATATTCTGTAAAAATACAGTAAAACTATTAGATATAACTTTAGTAAGAATTGAAAGATTAACTATTGTGGATTTAAAATGGAAAGAACAAAGATACAGAATTATATGTTTATATTATTTGTAAAGAAAGAGAATACTGATTTCACCAGATTTTAGATTATATAGTGATAAATATGAATAAAATAGTGACAAGAGATTTTAATTGTGATTTAAGAGTAAATGTAAAAAGAAAGGAAAAATGTAAGAAAAATGTCAATCATCATAGGATGTGGTACACTGATACTCTGGGGGAAAATCATGGAAATACAGAAGGTGTATTTATTTTTTTTTATTTTACATTTGTTGACTGGGCTAGTCTAACTGGATACATGTCCATTTTCATTAGAGGCCCTGGGAGATGAGCTCCTTGCAAAAATAAGAAAAACATTTTTACTTACAATTATGTTACAGGTTAATACAGAAATTATCATAGAGGTCTCTAAGTACCTCACATTGCAAAATGCAGGTACAATACAAAATGCGGGTATAATATATACTAAAGTCTGGGGAGATAAGGTCTGGGATAAAAAGAAATAAATACATTTATATTTACAAAGAACATTTCAAGTTAACACAGAAATTATCAAAGAGGGCAGAATACTTCACAGTGCAAAAGGCAGGTACAATGCAAATTACAGGTAGAATACAGAATGTAACAAAAAATTAGGCATATTGTATAAATATATTAATAAAGAGTTGTCACACTATGAGTAAGCTCAGATGATGAAAAGAAGGGTTAGGTATAAGAAAAAGATAATGTGGTAAGTAAGGAAAGTAGAACTAGTTATTGGGAAGAAATGGGTAGGCAGTGCCTGGTATGAGTAGAACAATGATTAGTCAGGTTTAGTACAGGGGCATAACCAGTGTGTTCTCAAGAAAAGTTTGTCTGTTTTTGAAAAGTGATGTAGAGGAAACTGAAGAAAATTCACTGGGGAGAAGGTTCCAGGATTTTCCAACAGTATTAGTGAAAAGAGAATCCCAGTCCTGTTATTAGATTTAGAGGTGTTTACAAGAAGTTTATGTGATGAGCGCAAGGATTTCAGATTATTATAGGGAATGATGAGGGTAGATAGTATAAGAGTACTGGAAGATTGGTAGATAGTCTTATGGGCAATGGTTAGTTGGTGGAATTTAAGCAGATTCTGAATTTCTAGCCATCCTAGCTGCTTAAGATTATAGCAGTGGTGGGTTATATAAAAGGGTTGCCAGTAGCAAACCTGGCAATGTTATTGTTGGAGATTTCCAGTTTGGTGAGGTTATTTTTAGATGAATTAGTATATATGGGTGAGGCATAGAGGAGTGTAGAGATCAGATGGGTATAAGCAATAGTTTTTTTGGCTGTTGGTGAAAGGAAGGGTTTGACCCTGTAGAGAGAGCCTAGTTTTTTGTTAACGGTTTTTATAGTACTGTTGATACGGATGTCAAAGTTAAGATTGTTGTCTATGGTGATACCAAGTAGTTTGGTAGTTGGGTCAGGTGATATGGGAGTACCATTTGTGGATGTAACTGAGTAATCTATTAGGCAGGACTTACGAGTAGAATTGAAAAGGAGGAGTTTAGTTTTTTGGGGGGTTCAAGAGAAGGCAATGTTGTGTAAACCATTGTTCTACTGTGTTAAATACCTTTTGGGTAAGGGAGTGAAGTTTGGAAGTGGATGTGGCTGTGCATATAACTGCAGAATTGTCTGCGTATTGAATGCATGTAGCTTGGGGGATTGCTAGATGAAGGTCATTGATAAATATGGAGAAAAGAAGAGGTCCTAATATGGACCCTTGAGGGACGCCAATGTTAACGGGCAGGTGGGTAGATAGAGTGTTGTCCCAAAGCACTGCCTGTTGTCTGTTATCTAAATAGGATTGGAACCATTTAATAGTGAGTACATCTAGTGACAGGGATTTGAGGATATTTATAAATATTTGGTGATTAACCAAATCAAATGCCTTGGACAGATCGATAAATAGGGCAGAGGAAAGCATATTGGAGTTACGTTTTTTGTTAATACAGTCAGTAAAGGAAAGGAGGGCAGTAGTAGTGCTGTGGGAAGGTCTGAAAACATGTGGACAGCTGGAAAGTAAGTTATTTTGGATTAGGTGGTCTAGCAATTGCTTATGGATGCATCTTTCCTTTAGTTTTGCCAAAGGTGAAAGTAGGGCTATGGGACCGTAATTGGAGAATTCAGTAGAGTTTCCGCCTTTAAGAAGGGGGATAATATGGGAGACTTTCCAGATGCTTGGGGTGTGTCCTTCACTAATAGTTCTATTAATCAGAATGGAAATGGGATAGGCGATGGATTTGGCGGATTTCTGTAGATATTCAGCAGGTATTTGGTCTGCTGAAGGAGAGCATTGTTTAAGTTTTTGGATAAGGGGAAATAATATATGCTGTAGGGACTGGTTGGAAGAGAAATGGAGGGGGTGGGGTTGTGTTAGAGGCAAGAACAAATGTCCGGTATGCAGTAACCACCAACAGGCAAGAAATAAAGTATGAACAGCTCACAATGAGGTTTCAAATACAGATGACTCCAAAATGATTTTATATTTTTATTAACGCCACAGACTGAATACACGTTTTCGTCAACCATACGACTTCATCAGATGAATGCATGTATAGTATTCCACAGATTTAAATACTAAAACAATCAATGGACAATCAACAAGTAGATAGAATAATTGCTCACATTTAAAGCCACAAGTTTGTATTTTAAACCTATGTATGTATAAAATTCATAAATAACTAAATAATAAAACAAAGCAAAACTCTAAAGTATATAGGTAAAACATTAACCTCATAAACCCATAACAAATAAATTCAATTTTTGTAAATAAATAACTAACTTAGGAAATTTTTTTCAAAAAGTCATACAAAATTAAGACAATATAAATGTATATATAATGTAATAAACTTAATACCATATACAAAATTTATGTTAAAATACTTCAAATTCTTTCTGATTTAAGCTTTAGGTATGGTGTTATAGATATAAAATCGTTAAGACCTGGAAATCGGTTAGATTCTAAAAAAATCTGCCAGTAGGTTTCTCTATGGGATAATCGAACTTCCCAAGGTCCACCCCTAACATCTTTAGAAACAGAATCCAAAATAAAAAACAAGAAAACCGCTCCAGTACATGTGGTGGTGTGCCTATAAAGTGCATTATTTGTATTACATTTCTGTATATCATAATAGTGTTCGTACACCCGTTTACGAAGTTGTCTTTCTGTCTTGCCAACATAAAATGCCTGGCAAGACTGGCACACTGCCAAATAAATAACTCCAAAGGAGTAACAATTATAAAATCTAACAGAAATAATTTTTCTATTTCTACCTTCCAGGTATACATATTCTTTGTTTAAAATATATTTACATTGGGAACACCGCCCACATTTGTAGGTCCCCTTTCTATGGCCACTCAAATGAGGATGTTGTGTGTCCTGTCCAATATTCTTTTAATGTTAAAACCCTTTCTGTAAACAGTTTTAAATATTTTATCCTTGAGGCCACAAATCCGTTAGATCCTGAAAGGATTTAAATTCCCTATCAATAATGTTGATAATGTTACCAACATTAGCACTGTATTCAGTGATAAAAAGTAAATGACTACTGTCAAAAGCCGGGGTGGTTGTACCCTGTTTAGTCTGTACTTCTAAATGCCCTTGCCCCAAAATGGGCATAAATCTAGTAGATCTTCCTTTGGTAACTTCGTCTTTAACAGAATTAATCATAGACATAGGATAGCCCCTCTCAAGGAACATAGAGGAAAGTTTGTCACACTCAATGTAAAACTGTGTATCCTGGGATGTCATACGCGACACCCTAACAAACTGTCCTTTAATAATTCCCCTCTTTTGAAACCCAGGATGGGAACTTTGAAAGTGTAAATAACTGTTTGAAAAGGTGGGCTTCCGATATACTGTAGAAGTAAACCCAGAAGGACTTTTACTAAGAGTAACGTCCAATAATTGACAAATTTTTCAGATATCTGGTGTGTAAACTTTAAAATTGTAGTAGTACCATTGATGTAAGAAAGGAATAGATCAATGGTTTCAATGGGGCCGATCCAAAAAATACAAATGTCATCCAGGAACCTTGAGTAGTGAATCCAGTTGTTAGCAAAGTCACTATTGTGGACGAATTTTTTCTCCCAAACTGCCATAATGATGTCTGCGTATGTTGGGGCACAATTTGCTCCCATAGATACCCCTGTGGTCTGTTGAAAATATTCGCCACCATAAAACACATAATTGTATTTCAATACCAATTCCAATAGCCCGATGATCATACTGACATCATTGTGGGTAATCCCTGGACAATCTCATAGGGCCTCCTCCATCCATTCTAACCCTGTTTCCGTGGGAATTACGGAAAACAGGTCTACCACATCAATGGTCAAAAAGATTAAATTTGGCCTATACAAATCATTAGTAACCTTGCGTAAAAATTCCCAGGAGTCCTTTAATAGATAGGTTTCCTTCCCCCAAATCTGCTTAAGTTTCCAGTCTAAAAATTTTGAAATAGAATGGGTTTTGGAACCCTATGCTGCCACTATAGGTCGAAGGGGTGGGTCCTCCACACATTTGTGAACTTTAGGTACTCCAAAAATAGTGGGCACCTTAGGATTGTCCAGGGATTACCCACAATGATGTCAGTATGATCATCAGGCTATTGGAATTGGTATTGAAATACAATTATGTGTTTTATGGTGGCGAATATTTTCAACAGACCACCGGGGTATCTATGGGAGCAAATTGTGCCCCAACATACGCAGACATCAGTATGGCAGTTTGGCAGAAAAAATTCGTCCACAATAGTGACTTTGCTAACAACTGGATTCACTACTCAAGGTTCCTGGACATTTGTATTTTTTGGATCGGCCCCATTGAAACCATTGATCTATTCCTTTCTTACATCAATGGTACTACTACATTTTTAAAGTTTACACACCAGATATCTGAAAAATTTGTCAATTATTTGGACGTTACTCTTAGTAAAAGTCCTTCTGGGTTTACTTCTACAGTATATCGGAAGCCCACCTTTTCAAACAGTTATTTACACTTTCAAAGTTCCCATCCTGGGTTTCAAAAGAGGGGAATTATTAAAGGACAGTTTGTTAGGGTGTCGCGTATGACATCCCAGGATACACAGTTTTACATTGAGTGTGACAAACTTTCCTCTATGTTCCTTGAGAGGGGCTATCCTATGTCTATGATTAATTCTGTTAAAGAA
Organism: Protopterus annectens; assembly: GCF_019279795.1. NCBI lineage: Eukaryota > Metazoa > Chordata > Ceratodontiformes > Protopteridae > Protopterus > Protopterus annectens. The sequence continues at coordinate 289,572,261 of NC_056727.1, read as the reverse complement.
GAAGTTACCAAAGGAAGATCTATTAGGTTTATGCCCATTTTGGGGCAAGGGCATTTAGAAGTACAGACTAAACAGGGTACAACCACCCCGGCTTTTGACAGTAGTCATTTACTTTTTATCACTGAATACAGTGCTAATGTTGGTAACATTATCAACATTATTGATAGGGAATTTAAATCCTTTCAGGATCTAACGGATTTAAGTGGCCTCGAGGATAAAATATTTAAAACTGTTTACAGAAAGGGTTTTAACATTAAAAGAATATTGGAACAGGACACACAACATCCTCATTTGAGTGACCATAGAAAGGGGACCTACAAATGTGGGCGGTGTTCCCAATGTAAATATATTTTAAACAAAGAATATGTATACCTGGAAGGTAGAAATAGAAAAATAATTTCTGTTGGATTTTATAATTGTTACTCCTTTGGAGTTATTTATTTGGCAGTGTGCCAGTCTTGCCAGGCATTTTATGTCGGCAAGACAGAAAGACAACTTCGTAAACGGGTGTACGAACACTATTATGATATACAGAAATGTAATACAAATAATGCACTTTATAGGCACACCACCACATGTACTGGAGCGGTTTTCTTGTTTTTTTATTTTGGATTCTGTTTCTAAAGATGTTAGGGGTGGACCTTGGGAAGTTCGATTATCCCATAGAGAAACCTACTGGCAGATTTTTTTAGAATCTAACCGATTTCCAGGTCTTAACGATTTTATATCTATTACACCATACCTAAAGCTTAAATCAGAAAGAATTTGAAGTATTTTAACATAAATTTTGTATATGGTATTAAGTTTATTACATTATATATACATTTATATTGTCTTAATTTTGTATGACTTTTTGAAAAAAATTTCCTAAGTTAGTTAGTTATTTACAAAAATTGAATTTATTTGTTATGGGTTTATGAGGTTAGTGTTTTACCTATATACTTTAGAGTTTTGTTGTTTTGTTTTATTATTTAGTTATTTATGAATTTTATACATACATAGGTTTAAAATACAAACTTGTGGCTTTAAATGTGAGCAATTATTCTATCTACTTGTTGATTGTCCATTGATTGTTTTAGTATTTAAATCTGTGGAATACTATACATGCATTCATCTGATGAAGTCATATGGTTGACGAAAACGTGTATTCAGTCTGTGGCGTTAATAAAAATATAAAATCATTTTGGAGTCATCTGTATTTGAAACCTCATTGTGAGCTGTTCATACTTTATTTCTTGCCTGTTGGTGGTTACTGCATACCGGACATTTGTTCTTGCATTGGTGGTTAGTTTTGGAGCGTTAACTTTTCGTTTGGTTTTGTGTTAGAGGTAGATAAAGTGAAGTTATTAGGTGATAGGTGACTGGCAAGTGTTTGAATGGCCTCAGTGAAAAAGGTATTGAAGGCGTTGGCTGTATGCTTGGGATTCTCCTGGTCTGTGCCCTGTGGGTTAGGTGTAATGGATTGACCTGGGTGTAGTAGTTGGTTAATACTTGCCCAAAATTTTTGCGGGTTATCATGTTTAGTTTGCTGGAACTGTAAGTAGTAGTTTCTTTTATCAGACAGTATAGCTTTTTAGTGTCATTTCTCAGTTGTCTAAAGTTTTGACGGTCTGCAGAGTTTTTAGTCATTCGCCATTTGGCCCAGTATTTATTTCTGAGGTGGATTTTTCATTTGGTTTCTTTTGAAAGCCATGGGGCAGATTTAGTTTTAATCCTAATAGAGCAGTTTGTTGCATGGTCATCTAGAATGGCTAGGAATTTGGAATTAAAGTATTTAACAGTTTCCTCCAATGGGAGGTGTTTTAAGGGAGACCAGTTGCATGCTCTTAGTTCACTTTGAAAGAGATCAGGGTTAAAGTTTTTCTTGGACCTAATATATCTGATAGTGGCTGGAATGGAGACATTAGCCTTATGCCTGATGATGTAGGTAAGAGAGTGGTCACTAATATCATCAAGGAGGGTTCCAGATTCATATATGTTGGGATGGTCATTTATAAGAATCCAATCCAAGGTACTTTCTTTCTTATTAGGCTTGTTTATCCTGGTAGGGGAGGTAATGGTTTGAGAAAAAAACAAATAGGTTAATCTGGATGGTAGGGTGGCTGCTGCAACAGCAATTCCAATCTATGTTAAAATCGCCTAGGATTATGGTTTCTTGGGGCAGGTTTTGTGATAGCCAGCAGAGGATATCTTCTATGGTGGCATTGTTATTGTCAGGAGGTAGATGGATACACATAATATAGATGGATTTGTAAGTGTTGAGTTGAAGTTTGGAAACAAGACTTTCAGCAGTAGAATCTACAGGTGTTTTAAAGTCATATGTGGTGATCTGTAGACCTGATTTAAATAGGATAGCAATTCCCCTGCCCTTCTTTGCTACACGGTGAAGTCTAAATATATTATATCCGGGTGGGGTGATTTTATTGTCTTTAGTTACAGGCTTTAACCAGGTTTCTGTTAAACAAAGAATGTCAAAAGAGTAGACTTCCAAGAGAGCATGGAGTTGTGAGACTTTGTTATTAATGCTACATATGTTGAGGTGGCCTACTAAGAGTGAGTTTGTTGGTTGAGTGAGGGAATGAGTGTTGAATTGATTGGGATTGTGGAGTTGTGTGGTAGGAACTGTTGTTGGGCCAGGATTTGTGTGGATGTCTCGATCTTTTATTGAGAGGAGTTGTATTAGAAAGGTTGGATTTGGGAATCTTCTGTATAGATGTGGAGATTTTCTGGGATTGAGACTGTAATATGTAATGTGGAGTATTCTATGAAATTTTGATGGTAGATAGTTGGGTGTAGATGTTATGTTTACATGGTTAGAGAGTACTTGTAAGGAAGAGGAGGTAATTAGCTTATTGGGGTTATGAAGGTGTGGATATAATGAGTGTTCATAGGAGGCAAGTATGTAGGCTAAAAATAATGGTGGTAGAATAAGCAGTATAAGTAACAGGTGTAAGTGTGTTGGGGTGGATAGTTTATACATTTGGATGGATTAGTAGTTTGGTGTCTTGTTGTAGGACTGGGAGTATAGTCGTTGTGGATATGGAAGAATAACAATTGGAGGGTGTGTTAGGAGAGAGAGGGAGTGGTTAGAGAAGGATGAATAGGAGTGTGTGGCCAATGGTAAGGTTGCCTGAGAGTGATGGGAGGAGGAAGGGTGTGGGTAATTAGTATGAGTAGGACCCCTGGGGGTGGGTGGGAATTGGGGGTAGGGAGGGGAGCGGAGTGAGCCCGCAGGGCGAACGGAGCCGGTTGAAACAGGTAGTAAAGCAGCTGGAGAAGAAACAATCAGCAGAGTTGGATACTGAAGGTAAGTTAGCCAAGTCAGGAGTGGGTAAGAGCAGAGATAAATGAGGAGTCTGTGATGGAATAGGTAGTTGTAGTAAAGGGTGAGGAGAGAGAAATTACAAGGAGGTCTAGGACTTCAGAAATGTTAAGGTAATGAAACAAGAAAACAGAAGGTATGCAGGAGGTAGAGGCTGGGATAAGGGTGCCACCTAGTGGCCGGGTCTTCTATTGCAGGTAAGTTTGAGAGGGAACTAGATGGTTATAGAACTGGGACGGGGTGACTGCAAGTAAAAGGGGTTACTGCGAAGGTTAGGAGGCAAGTGGGTAATAGTGTAGTTAAGAGAGGGGGGTAGAGAATGCTGGCTGTCCTGGCTTGGACCGTGCTGTTGAACCCCTAAAGCTTTAGTACAACGGTTTACAATTTTACTGGCAGGATATAGAGAACAACAACATAATTTCTTGTTTTCTTGAGACAGGATGCAGGGAATTAAGGCTGTGAGATGAAACAGCAGGTATTTGGATAGGGTCCTTTCCACAAGATAGGTTGGTTTCTAGAGACTTGTGCAGGAATATCACAAGAAGAGCAGGGTATTTCTTGTTATCTTGAGACTGGATGCAGGGAATTAAGGCTGTGAGATGAAACAGCAGGGATTTGGATAGGGTCCTTTCCACAAGATAGGTTGATTTCTAGAGACTAGTGCAGGAATAGCACAAGAAGAGCAGGGTACTCAGGCAAAAGACGTTGGGACAGGAGCGGACAGCAGCCAGGGCTTTTCCAAGATATTAAAGAACCAAAATAGATTATTTTATTATATCAGAAGGATTAAATATAGGGGAAGGAGAAACAATTATCACAGGTTTTTCAGATCATCTAGCAATATGGATAGAGATGAAGGAAAATAAGGAATATATAAAAATAGGCAAACGAATAAAAAGGATAAATGAGAAAACATAGGATGAAGAAGAGGAGAGATTAATAATGCAACTATGCTGGGGATGAAATATATAAAAATAGGCAAAGGAACAAAAAGGATAAATACGAACATAGGATGAAGAGGAGGAGAGATTAATGTTGTTGTTGAGTCTTTCAGCTTTTCCTGGTTAGGGGCGCCACAGCAGAACTCCGGTCCGCTAATGATTGGTAGTTGATTTTTACGTGCTGAGTTACCAGCCCTGATGCACAATCTTCAATGAAGGTACACCCATTCATGCATGTCTCCACGCAGAAGACGCTCTAGCTGAGAATCGAACCGGACAGTATCTTACTGTCAGGCGACAACGCTACCGCAGCACCACCACCGCGGGTAAGAGGAGGAGAGATTAATAATACAGCTATTTTGGGATCATATGACACTAAGAACATTCTAGAAAAACTGATCTGATTGTAGATTTTTTTTTATAGATGAAATATAAAAAATGTTATTTACAATGGCTTTATGATGTAAGAAATGTGGATAAAGGAAAGTATAAGACAGCATATAAAGAAGCACTGGCATGCGTAGAAAATGAGAGAGAGTAATTTTGATAAAGAAAAAAATATACAGAAAAAAATGAGGGAAAATTAAAGAGTTGTTACTTAAAGAACTGTTCTAAAAGGGAAAATGGAAGAGCTATCAGCATATTTAAGTGGGATAGTAAAAAGAGATAGTGTAAGAAGAGAAATTAAAAAATGAAAAAGGAAAAATGGAAAGAACACGGGAACAAATTATCAATATAGTAGTAGAATAAGACACGCTTAATGAAAAAAAGAAGAAATTGAAGAAAATATGGGAAATAAAAAAATTTCAGAAGAAAAAGAATTTGAAAAAAGATTTTGCTACATGAGCTAGATAAAGTATTAGGGCAAGTGAATATAGAATTAGGTGCAAGACCAGATGGAAAATGAAAGGAAATTTTAAAAAATGTAATGGACTGGCAAAAAGAATATTTCTTAAAGATTTTGAATGAATGGTCAAATGAAAGTTTCACTTACAAAACCTATGTAGTAGAATACCTAAATTTGCATGAAAGAGGAAATAATATAATAAAAACTGGAGACCAATAGTATCAGACAATAGTGATTATTAAGTCTCCTATGAAAATAATACAAAAGAAATGTGAAACAAAGATGAAAAGCGTTATCGAGGAGTGTATATACAGCATAAAAGGGAAGGGACATCAAGAATTCTTAATGATAGTAAGAGATTGCGGATGATATAAACAGAAGAGAAGAAGCTACACTTATGATAGGGAATACTAATAAGGGATTTGATACAATAAGGCATGCCATTTCATGGGAATAATGAAACAGTGCAATACAACAGAAGAGGGAAAATCAGGAAATTATGTATGCCTGCTTATAGAAATAATAAACTAAAACTTTTAGTAAATTGTTGGCTAGGTAAAGAGATACATATGAGGACAGGTTAAGACAATAAGACAGAGATGTCCAATGAGTTACTATAATTATAAATGTGACTGTATATGATGAAAACTACAAAATAAAGGAAGTAGGGTATGTAACACCTGAAGGGTTAAGAATTCCAGCTTTTGTTAACTTTATGCAGATGATGATATAGCAATTGTTAAAAACAAGACATGGATAAAACTAATATTTTATTTAAATGAATATTTAGTAGCAATAGTTGGCTTTAATGAAAGAGAAAAGTAAAGGATTAAGAGATGCAGTTAAGATAAGGGGAATGTATTTCACGATGAATGAAATCTCTGTCTTAGGTATAAAATCTGGGAACAAGAATGTAAGTAGAATTCAATGAGAAAAAATAATATATATTTTTTCTGGAAAACATATAGATGATCATTTAGGAAAAGGGTTCATTTGATAAGCTCAATTTTAATGAGGAAAACAGAAAATTTAGCAAGTACATTTATGTTGACATAGTACTTGAAAGGAATTATTACAAATATTTTTGTTCATTTATATGGGGTTCTAGAAAGAATCCAGTAAAAACAGGAATTTTATATGTAAATAAAGGAGGAGGTTTAGGGTTAATTACCCAGTGGTATGTGTTGCTTCATTAAATTTATATAAAGTGTTAAAGTGAATAAACAAAAAAGATAAAAGATTAGTTGTTAAAATGTTTACATGATAAGTATGATACATTTTGGGATATGGTAAAAAGGAGTAAAACAGAAAAAGAAGGTATAAATGAAGAAATTAACTAATATAATGAAAAATATTAATGTGGAAAATAAAAATTGATGAAATTGAAAAGGTGAGAAAAATATGCTATGAGAATAAAATGATACATTATTACTTAGTTAAACTATGGGAAAATCTAGCAGAAGGCAAAATTAAAGCTATAAAAACACAAAATATCAAGATTTTTTGTGGAGACTGGCAACAGATAAATTACCAGTGAAAGGAAACATGCCATATAAAAAGATAAGTGAAATGATATGTCTGTGCTGTGGGGAACAGGAAATTGATGTACATGTTTTTAAAATGTAAAAGAGTAGTGAAATTATGGGAAAAGTCATATAAAGAAAATTTCTTTGAAGATATAAAAAAGCAGAAAAGATAAATATAAATATTGTAATAAAAGTAAATAATATGTTAAAAGTATAGAAAAATGTTTTATGTTACAAGGATTATATGGAATGAAAGGATAAATGACATTGTGTTTAATGGAAAATGGATTTTGGCAGTGATATTGAGTAAAACCATATGGTGGTTACTAAAAAAAGTAATGGGGTTCCAATTAGGATAAAAACCTGACATAATAAAGCATGAATGTATAATAACTAAAAAGGGGGACTGTAATTTTGTAAACATGTAAAGATTTTGTAAATATACAAAACATTTGTAAATAATGTCTTCTTTGTATGACTAAAATATCCCTACCCTTTTTGGTAGGTGCCACGGGATCTTTTACATCCACTTGAGCTACCACCAACTGAAGCAGATGGGACCTCGCTTCAATATCTCGTCCAAAGGACTGCACAATCAGGAGTGCAGCACCATCCTTATGCTACACTGCAGTGTCAGCAACCCAATCTACTTGGTGTGGGAATAGAACCCAGAGCTTTCTGCACCAAAGGTGAGTGTATTGCCCACTGTGACACTAACACTATTGTTTATCTCTACAATTCTCTGGAAGTTGGATAGGTATGTGGCATAGGACATGAAAGACATTTAATGGGCAATAGGGCTGCAGTAAAGGTTGATGGTTTGATGGTCTGCATATAAGCTATGCAGAGCTGCCTTCATTCTTGTCTGGATGATAACTACCTACACATGACTCTTGCCAGAGTCAGTGGCTGTGTTGCCACTGACAGGGAATGAATGGATGAAACTCTCAAGGAGAAAGCTGGTGGTCAGCATGTGGGCCAAAACAAGTATACAGAAAATCATAATAATTTATTAATTTATTCCTTAATTACAATTTAAGGTCTTTTTGACCAGACTTCATTATGCTACCTTTACTGACATTAAAGGTGAGAGCATGTATTTTTCTACGCCATCCAGGAAAACTTTGGTATCTTCTTCTGAAGTAATAACATTAATTGGTCTACATTTATCAGTACATTTCATTATTTATAGTTCATTTACCATTTTTATATGTGTGTGTCCAAAAATGAAGTGGAACACTAATAACCTCAAAAAGATACCACAGGTAGCATCTAACCTGAGTTGTGTCCTGTTGCTTAAAAATATTTTACACATTGAATTACATATGGATTAATATTTAATGCTTTTAATTTGTCACCTACACCTTTATGAGAAATAGTATCAAAAGCCTTAGCAAGAAAAAGATAAGCAGGTATCAGCTCTTCATCAAGAGCTGCTGTTATCTCTTCAAAGAATGCCACAGGATTCAAAAGGCAATACCTCCCCCTCAGCAAAAAATATATCTAACAGAAGTGTCATTTTGGATAATCTTCATTATAACACTCTTCATAATTTTACAGAAAATACTACTCAGGCCAAAAAGTGTGAAATTATTACGAGTCTGATACCTTTGTGAATTGGTACTACTATTACTTGTTGCAGCCAGTCAGGAATATGTCTACAAAGCAGTATTTTTTTAACATGACAGATATGGGTTCACTTCTGTAGGAAAAGAAAGTGTGTTGTCTGCTCCAATCCTACTCAAGTTTTTAATTTTAATTGTGAGAGCAGTTGAATTGGTAGTAATACAAAGGATGCCACCTTATGTTTCTACAGCATCCTAACTGTTCTTTCCTTACTACGAAGCTTACACAATTTTTTTGTGAGTATATTTGTTATCTCCAGCTTGCTGATCACTTAATTGTGTTTAAATGGCATGCAGTCATCACAGTTTTTCCATTTCTGTTTTCACACAACTAAAATACTTTATTACTGCATTAAATCTTTGAGACCAAGCTGAGTTCATAGCTTGATATATAACAAATGTTTGTATTTCACTTAATTTAGATTTGTTTTTAAGACTAGGATAATTTTTAAATGCTAAACAGTATCTCTTTTTTATATTATGTATCCTATTAATTTTGTGATTCCAACAAACAAGATTTTCATGTTTAATTTACCCATATACTTCATGCCTTAGCTGTATGTCTTCATGAGTGTTGGAGTTAAAAAGTATCAAAGCATTCAATGACAGTATCATAAGCAGACATATTTAGGGCAATGTAGACAGAATCCTAGGTCTGCTTTTTACAAGTATGCTATTTCCTACATAACAGCTGTCATCTGGAAAGTCTAGGAAGGCAACTTACTGATGACTGAGGTTGACTTTACTCTCCGTTAAAGCTGACAGAATCGAGCTGAAAGATCTTAGACTTGTTAGTACGATACTTAAGATATAGGCTTTCCTCCTTGGTTTTTGCATTACTGTTTCAAACTGTTTTGATTCACATAAATAATACTTGGACATATTTATGTGGAATTTAGTAATTTATTCAGTCAGTGTTTAAGTAATGACAACTAAGAATGTCAGTATCACCCATCCCTGGTTGAGATGTTGGAGTTCATCCCTGACTAGCCTGTACCCAGGGAGTGGTCCCTGGACTTTACTTGTAGCTCTTCATTGGCCAAACCTGGGAGAGAGAACCTTCTTCTCCAGGGGCCAGCAGGGCTCAATAGTCAAGCTGACACAATTTAATCCCAGCATTCCACATCAATGCTTGAGGTCAGAATGTACACATCAGAAACTTAAAGCTTTGGTAGGACCCATCCTCGAAGATATGCCAGTGAATTTTTAGGAACAAGGGTTGGTGCTAGTGACAGGCCCTAAGCAGGCATCTAAGGTTTGCACTCCATCTTCAGGACCATATTGCACAGCATGACTATTCTGCTGTCTGACCTGTGGCACACAACTCATTGCATACTCCAGCTTATAAAGTCTTTGACAGCCTTATCCATGACCCCTAATATTCATTACAGAATTATCTACATAACTATCTGTGGAAGAAGAGGAGAAGCCTTGGAAAATTCTACCCATGCAGTGTGTGCAAAAAGGCCATATTTGCTGCCTGGAGGCAACAGAGTACAACTCCTACTTCTCCCAGGAAGGCAGATGCCCTATCCACATCCCTGAAGCATGATCTTTTTCAAGCATTACTGACCTGACTTCTATGTAATTTATGTGATCCAACATAGGATCCAGGAACCACTGCACCTATCTGATAAGAAGCCTAAACCTTTAAACAGGTTGGGCAACATGATGTTTCTCTCTGCCATGCTGGGGCTGAGATCCTTCAACTGTTTGCATCATTATCTCATGGGCTAGTCCTTAGTGGATCACGCAATGAAAAACATAAGTTGCTCCTGATTCTGAAGTCAAGGAAGAGAGGGTCAAGACATTTCCCATGACATCTGCATTGGGCTTCCACATGGTCTGATGCAGTTTTGATTATACATGACACTATAGTTATGGCATCAAGCTCTGGGATGAGTCAGAAAATCATGCAGCAGCTGAATCCCTCCATCACTAAAGATGAGCTTAAGCAGTGAGGTCATATTGAGTGCCCTTCAGTCACTGTTTGGGTAGCCCTTCCATTGGCTTAGTCAAGGAACTGAAAAAAAAAAGATGTTGACCATTGTGTAAGATCTCTAAAAGCCACTCCAGCCTAAACCAGACCACATAGAGTTTCAAAAGGTGAGGAAGTATTGTTACCAAATGCTGTGCTGCTTCAACAGGACAGTATCTAGCAATGGCTAGCTGGTTCTAAACATGGTCAAAGGCAACTATGTCTCACAGCTGAAGTCCTTCTCCAAAAATGGTTCTCTCCCCTACAGAATGAGGCTTGGGGTTTTAGTCCTGTTTATTTTAGCTCCAAAAGGGACAGGAGACATCTGCTGTATTATGGACCACAGCAACTTTAGTAAACACATTTGATGCACAAAGACTTGGATGGTGACTCTCCAGAGAGTCAAGACCTTAACTGAGAAGGAGTGCCTGAATGGTGCTGGTAGACATGATGGATGCCTTATGTTACTATCAGTGTCTTGGATCCATAGGTGCACACCACTTTCAGCACAAAACTCTACCTTTTGTCTACCCTATTCTCCAACCATACACTATAACCAAGATACTAGATGTAGTCATGGAGGCCTTGCACAAAGATCTCTCTGCGTGTTCCCTTACCTGAATTACAGGCCCTTGGTAACATCCCTAAGCTTGGGCACTGTGATTGTAGGTCTTGGGAAGCCATCACTAACTTGAAGAAATCCTTTCTCTCAGCCTAGTTTGGATGACTGACATCACTGGGGTAGAGAAAGACACTCCTCAACTGATTTAACTGGGGCAGAGCTACACATTCTCTAAAGCAGGTCATTCCTGCCTAGACAGGGGAACCAGGAGGGAATCATTTGTGCAGTCTGGGTGAGGGTCCAAGATTATATACTCCTGTGCCTCTTGGGTTAAATGGTTATCATGATACCTTTCAAATATCTTAGAATGTGAGTGTTGAAATGGACTGTAAGGTGTCATGAGATACATTTTCACAACCTGTTTAGGGATCTTTTTCTAGTGCTGGAATCTTGCCATCTGGCCTTAGTATACTGGGCACTTTTGACCGGTGTTTATGTCAGTCTTCCCTTCTGCAGTCCAATCTGTAGTATATAAATGGGCAGGGCAATGCATGCTTATAACTCTATACAGACAGGTACTGCAGGTTTGGCAAAAGGTCAGACACAGAAGAATTACCCTCACAGGTGTTCACATCACAGAGTTGCTCTTCCAATCCTGTTTTGGACATGGCTGCTCTTCCAATCCTGTTTTGGACATGATAATTTGAGAGTCCTAACTGGTAGTCTTCTGGTTATGGGCTCATCTAGGACCGACTTATTCATCACACAGGCAGAAAAATGGGATTACACTCATCTGCCCTCTCTTCCTGGTTCAGCAGGTTAAATGGAACTAACAGAGCATGCATTCTCACTCCTGTAACACGGAAAATTCCTGTATGCCTTCTCATCAGTCTCACTCATTCCACTAATTACAAAATATATTCAGAACAAAGATCAACTCTTATCCTCACTGACATCCTGGGGGCTAAGATGGGTATGGTTTAAGGCTCTCAGGTCAATGACAATACAGGACACTATATTGGCACAAGCTAAGAAGTCCACTCCAACCCCCTACCCTCGTCTGGTTCAGAAGACATCGAAGTCTACCTCCCAGTGCTGACTGTGGTGGGTTAGATAACGTTTTCCTGCCTGATCTTCAGGTGGTATCTCAGATGTGACTAAAACCATCCGGAAGCCTTCCATTTCTAAAGAATATTTTTTTAAGCGCAAGAGAATTTCAGTTTAGGCAAAGGGATACCCTATGTCACCTCAGCTGGTCAGTCTGAAAGTAATAGTTCTAATGTTCCAAAATACCTGCATGATTTGAGCCTGAGATACTGCATGTTCAAGCAATACATTTCTGGTACTTCTGCCCATCACCACAATGTAAAGGACAGGACATTGGAGCTCCAAGGCTCTTATTTGCTGGGAGTCATTTTTACTCTTCAAGATCTGGAGTGGAAGAAGAAGCATCCTTAAAACTGTCCATGCACTTTCCTATCTTCTTTCTGGGAAAGACTCAGTGTGCCACTCAACCACAACCTATAAGGCAAAACAACATACCCAACACACTAGTCATAGGTGACTCTATAGTCAGGCACACTGATGTCCTACTCACTAGGCTAAACAAGGAGAAGGTTACTGTTGGGTGCCAGGATCCACCACATAATCCACATACTCAGGTCACTCCACAACAAGTACAAATATGACTCTGGGATTGTCCATGTTGGTGTGAATGACCCGAGATGTACCTCCCTGAACTACATGAAAAGAGATATGGAAGAGTTCTTCAATCTTGTAGCCCAGGCAGGTATGACCCTAGCCCTGAATAGCATCCTGCCATCACCCAGAATGATACCGTACTACAAGGACAAAATGACTGACTTCAACAATTGGCTAAGTTTCTGGTGTCATTCTAAGGCGATCCAGTATATGTCTGCCTGGGACGACATGGTCGACAGACCATGATGCTTTGCCAGTGATGGCCTGCACCTGTCACCCCTGGGATTCCGGATACTGGCAAAGGCTCCTGCCCTCCCTATAGTGCCTTTTTTAGGCAAAGTTCAAATGACAAATTCACCACCATAACAGGAACAAGCAAGCAAAAACTGAGGGTAATGCTACTCAATGCTAGAAGTCTAAATCTCAAAATGCACTCACTCGAGGCACTCTAAAATGGAGAACATCGATATCTGTGCAGTGACTGAGACCTGGTTCAAGGCTCCAGAGAGCACCCCTGCACTACCAGGCTATAACTCATAAAACACTTTTCGGCCATCTAACCTGGACCGGAACACCAAAGGCGGAGGTGTGTCCATATTCATTAAGGATATCCACACCTCCAGGCTAGTTGCTCAGCATAATGCATCCGAGGTTATCCAAGTGCAACTAACTATGGGCAAAACTGCAATCCAAATTGTAGCTTGCTACAGATCCCCCACCATGCCCCAGGATTCCCACTCCTCTTTTCTTGACTGGAAAATATTAGGGTTCAACCAAACACCCTAATATTGGGCAATTTCAACTACCTCACCATTAATTCAGAAAATTACTCATGTACCAACTCCTTCACTTAGCGCTTTCTGGAATTCATAAATTCTAATGGCCTGGATCAACTTATCCATACCCCCACCAGGGGCAACAATATCCTAGACCTAGTCATTATCAACATGAGTGACTGGTGTTCCACACCTGAAGTCATCTCCTCATTGGTCAGATCTGACCATAAGCTGATCACCGTAGATATCCAGATCCCGCCCCCACCTCCCATTAAGGAAACCATGGTAAAAAACTTCTCCAAAGCCAACTTCATGCTTCTTAAGATAGAAGTGGCGAACTTCACGACACCCATGCAGATGGAAAATACAGTTACGACTGCTGAATCCTAAACAAATGCACTCTATAAAAGCACTTACATGAGTGCATGGATCGTACTATCCCAAACAGAATCAAGATGCTATCCTCCAAAAAAAGGAAGCCAATCTGGTGGTCCCCTGCCATAAACAAACTCTACAACAAAAGGAAGAAACTGTTGCAAAAGACAGTAAAATGCCATGAGTGGAGGAGCTCCCTGGTCAGCCTCAGTAAGAAGCTGAGATCCCTTATAAGATCCTCCAAAGCTAGCTACGAAAACAAGATCACCACTGATTCTAAGGACAACCACAAAGCATTCTATATCTATGTCAAGAATCTCAATGGCAACATCCAGATCTGCTCTGAGTTACAGCACAATGGCACAAAAATTACAGAACCAACTGATATTGCCAACATTCTGGCAGATAGGTTCAGTGCTAACTTTACCCCCCTCTCACCCCCTAAAGAGTGCATATCTATACAGGAAGAATGCAGAGTCCCTGTAATCACAACTACACAGGTAAAATCAGCACTCTCTAAAGCCAAAAATTAGAAGTTATGTACCTACCATAACGTTCCATGTTAGTTGTCTTCTCTCGCCTTCTTTCTTGCTGGATGGGTTCGGAGCCGATCTTCGGCTCCGACTCGGCACTTGCTAAGCTCGAGAGCTAATTTTACCAGCTCGAGGCAACCCTATATCCCACGATGCAAGGCGGAGACTACCCATATCTCGTCTGGTAGCTAAAGAAATAGTAATATTTTCTTCCAACTGAAGAGAAGGAAGAAAAATAACAATACTAAATAACATCCTAACCCTCTAGAAAGGATCAACCTAATCTAGTGACACGAAGTTGAACAGCTAGAAAAAGGGAATAACCTCTTAATAGAAGATACATAATCTTCCCGGTCTGACCAGGCTAGGGGGATGGAGGGCGGGACGCAAGAAAGAAGGCGAGAGAAGACAACTAACATGGAACGTTATGGTAGGTACATAACTTCTAAATGTCAAGTTGTCAATCTCGCCTTCATTCTTGCTGGATGGGACCACGTCCCTAGCACCTCTATCCTGGGTGGCTCAATGGAGCAGACTCTTGAGAATGGTGGAACCAAAATTCGCTCTGTCTCTGGAGGCCAAGTCTAATTTGTAATGTGAAACAAAGGTATGAGGAGAGGCCCATGTGGCTGCTGCACAAATAGTGTCTATTGGAAGTCTAGCTTGAAAGCTGTAGATGTAGCTAGAGCTCTGGTAGAATGGGCTTTTGGCTTAGAAATCAACTCTTTGCCTCTGAGCTGATAAATGTAAGTGATCACAGAAGACAGCCATCTAGATAAAGTTACCTTGGAAACTGGAAGGCCTTTCCTGCTCTCTGCATAGGATAGAAACAGTTGATCAGATTTCCTAAAAATTTTAGTCTTGTCCAGATAATATCTGAGCTGGCGAACATCAAGACAATGTAACTTTTGTTCCGCTCTATCAGAATAATTCGGGAAAAATACTGGAAGATCAATGGATTGATTTAGGTTCATCTGCGATGCCACTTTTGGTAAGAAAGACGGATTAGTCCTTAGAGATACCCTATCTTTGTGGAATATTACATAGGGAGGACGAATGCAGAGAGCATGAAGCTCAGATACTCTCCTGACAGAAGTAATGGCAACTAGAAAAAGTGTCTTCCAAGAAAGCAATTTCAAAGAACAGGCAGTTGCAGGTTCGAACGGGGGAAGAATCAAGGATGTTAAAATTAAATTTAGATCCCACTGTGGTGGGGGGTCTCTAATCGGAGGTTTCAATAAAAAGATACCTCGAAGGAATGCCTTGCAAAGTTTATGTGACATAATGTTGTGGTCCAAAAGGCCTATATGAAAACTTGAAATGGCTGCCAGTTGAACTTTCACTGTGGAAGATGAGGATCCTGAATGAAAAATCTCAGCTAGGAAGTCCAATACCAAATGAATTGGAGCAGTATAGGGGTCTATGTTCCTAGCTTTTGCCCAGAAAGAGAAACGTCGCCATTTACTAGTGTAAATCTTTCTGGTAGAAGATTTTAGGGAAGCTACTATGATATCCCGTACAGGATTAGAAATCATAGGAAGCCTGGCTAAGGATGAAAGTGGAGCAACCAAGCAGTGAGGTTGAGAGAAGGTATGGATTGGTGCAGTTGACCCGACAGGTGGGTCAGAAGATCTGGAACTGGGTCCAGATGCCATGGCTGTACCAAGAGATAATGATGTAGGAACGAAAAACATATCTGTCGAGGCCAATAAGGGGCAATGAGAATCAACTTGGCTCTCAAAGCGGTTGCTTTCTGAATTAGCTGAGGTATCAGTGGAAAAGGGGGAAAAGCATAAAGAAGTCCCCGAGGCCAATCTTGGGTTAGAGTGTCTCTGGGGGGATGGCCTGGAAGGGGGAAGAGAGAGAAGAAGTCTGGGCATTTGCTGTTTTGAGGTGTAGCGAAAAGGTCGCAGAAAGGAAGGCCCCACTTCTGAAAAATCTCTTCCGTCACTGACAGTTTGAGAGACCACATGTGAGGCATGAGAATAGCTCTGCTCAATCTGTCCGCTATGATGTTGGATTTCCCGGGGATGTGCGTTGCTGTCAGAAACCGGTGAGAGGAGATTGCCCATTGCCAAAGTCTGAGAGCCTCTCGACACAGTGGATAGGACTTGGTTCCGCCCTGTTTGTTTATATACCACACTACGGACATATTGTCCATTTGGACTGCAATAGTTCCCAGGGGAAGAGAGTCGTTGAGGGCTTGCAACATTAAAAGCACTGCTCTCATCTCCAGAACATTTATGTGCAGATGGTACTCGAAAGGTTGCCAAGTGCCATGGACCATACTGCCCTGATAATGCCCCCCCCCCCACCCGATCAGGGAGGCATCCGATGTAACCGTGGCAACTGAGGTAAGAGGAACAAAAGGTCTGCCTTGATGGATTTGAGGGGACGAAATCCACCAAGTCAGATGTCTTTTGCAAGTTGGAGTTACTATGATCTCGTGACGCATGGGAAGTTGTTGAAAAGACCATTGGGTGAATAGCATCCATTGTAGAAGACGCATGTAAAAGCGGGCAAGGGGAAGAAGTGTTATGGCGGCCGCCATAAGACCCAATACCTTCAGAGCAAATCTGGCCTGAATTTTGTTGCTGAGAAGAATCACCTGGATGTGTCTTTGAATGTCCAAGATCCTTTGATCTGTTAACTTTGCTGAAAATTGTACGGTGTCCAATCTTGCGCCTATAAAAGTAATAGATTGACAAGGCGACAAGGCAGATTTTTCGAAATTTATAGAAATTCCTAGCCCTCTGCAAATGTGAATGGTGTAATTTCTGGCTTGGAGAAGCTGATGCCTGGTGGTGGCAGTGAGGAGCCAGTCGTCTAGATATGGAAACACCTGGAATCCTATGACTGCAGATGCATCCATGAAGGACATAGTACAGTTTTGTACCTACCATAAATGTAGATGTCCGAACTGGATAGCATCTGCAGTCATAACAACTGGGTTGTCCTGTCGTCAGGCAGCCCTTCAGTCGGCCGGATTCCAAAGTCCGGGTCCGGCTTCGGCTGATGTCGCACTTCACCCAACGTCATTTCTGTTGGCCTTCGGGTATAAAAGCATCAGCCGACGCCATTTTCCTCAGTGTTTCTTGCCCCAGATGCCAGTAGCCCTCTTGAAGGCTAAAATTTGGATAGATGCCAATGTTTCCAAAAAGATAGAGGTAAACACAAAAATAAGCATGTATGTACATATATACAAACAAATACACCATAAAAGACTCCCCCCACCAGCTAGCTATTAGGAGGGTAAACACCCTAGGAGTACCACAGAGGGGAAGGAGGGAGGGTAATCCTGACTGCAGATGCTATCCAGTTCGGACATCTACATTTATGGTAGGTACAAAACTGTACTATGTCCTTCATGGATGCATCTGCAGTCATAACAACTGGGTAGAATACCATAGCCAACTAGGGGAGGAGGATAAAAGTAGATTATGGTGTGTTTAGGATCCCTTGCAGTACAGCAGTGGCAAACCCTGCTCGGGATCTGGAATATAGAGGCAAATTATAATGCTTGGCAAATGTATGCACGGAGGTCCAAGTAGCCGCCTCAATAATGTCTTTGGTTGCCACTCCTCGTAAGAAGGCTGTGGTAGTGGCTGTTGCCCTTGTAGAATGAGGTCTTATGTTCTGTGGAATTGGTTTTCCATGGAAGGAGTAACAGAATCGTATGCAATTTCCTATCCATTTGGAGATTGTCTGTTTGGAAATAGCTTTTCCTTCCCTTCCTGTTGCATAGGCTACAAAAAGTTGGTCAGTCTTTCTGCTATTTTTGTTCTGTCCAAGTAGTAGCGTAGCTGTCTATGTACATCCAAGGTATGCAGTATTCTTTCCCTCTGTTTTGTGGGTTGGGAAAGAAGGTAGGTAGGTGGATTGCCTGGTTTAAAGACACTCTGGATACCACCTTAGGCATAAATGTAGGATTAGTCCTCATGGACACTCTATCTTGGTGGAAGATTAGGAAGGGTTGCACTGCCATTAAGGCCTGTAGTTCTGAAACCCTCCTTGCTGAAGTAATTGCCAGTAGGAAAGCAGTTTTCCATGACAGGTGTTGTAGGTCTGCTGTTGCTGCTGGTTCAAAGGGTGATAGTGTCAACTTTTCTAGCACAAAGTTTAAGTCCCAAGCTGGTAATGGTGGTTTCCTTGGAGGTTTTACATTCTTGATTCCTCTGAGGAACTGCCTGAGCAAAGGGTGCGAAAAAACAGGTGGATCAAAGCTGTATTCTGCTGAAATAGCTGATGCATGTATCTTGATGGAGGAGTAGGACAGGCCTGAATGAAGAAGTTCGGCCAGATACTCCAGAATGTTAGGCATATCTATGTTTGACACATCTTTTCCTCTTTCCGTACTCCAAATGACAAACCTTTTTTCATTTTCCAGCATAGTTCCTTCTTGTTGAAGGTCTGCGTGCTTCAAGAATAATGTCTTTAACTCTTTGGGAAAGTTCTGGATTAGCTGCTGCTATGTGATGTTCCATGCAGTCAGTTGCAACGTTTTTAGGTTTGGATGTATGATGCTGTAGTTGTTCTGAGTTAACATCAAAGGCATCAGGGGTATTGGCCACATATTGTTCCGAGACATGCTCCTCAGCAGTGGGTACCAGTGTTGTCTTGGCCAGTTTGGAGCCATCAGGATTATCCTTGGACGTTCTTCCTTGATTTTTAGTAGTACTTTGTGTATCAAGGGAAGAGGTGGGAATGCATATGCTGTTAGGCCTTTCCAGCTGAAGGAGAGCGAATCCACTTTCCATGCTAGTGGGTGGAATGTCCTTGTGCAGAACTTTTTGAGCTGGTGATTGAGAGGTGATGCGAATAGATCTATCTGGGGCATTCCCCATTTCTTTGAGATGGTCTTGAAGATGTCCGGTGCAGCTTCCATTCGTGGGCATCCGATGTGGTTCTGCTTAATATGTCTGCTAGAGTATTTTCTTTTCCCGGTACAAATATTGCCTGTAACTGGATGTTGTAGCTGAGTGCCAGGGTCCACAGCTCCAAAGTCATTCTGCATAGGGGGTATGAATGAGTGCCTCCCTGTTTGTTGATGTACCACATGACTGTGGTGTTGTCTGTCCTTATCATCAACTGGCCCTCTTGGAGAAATGGTTTGAACTTTTGGATTGCCAGTTTTACTGCCAGCATTTCTTTTAGGTTGATGTGCAGGTGAAGTTGATCCTGTGTCCACAATCCTTGCACGCATTTGTCCAGCATGTGGGCCCCCCATCCTAGGTCTGAAGCGTCTGTTGTGATGGTCTGGCTTGCTTGACATCTGCGAAAGGGTAGGCCTGGGTTTGACTGACATGCCTGAGCCCACCATAGGAACTTCTGCTTTAAGCATGGAATTAGTGGGATTTCTGTTTCTAGGCTGTGTCTGTGTTGGGACCATAAATTCTTTAGGTACCACTGTAGTTTTCTCATATGTAGTCTGGCAAATGGGACCAAGATTATGCATGATGCCATGAAGCCCAAGGCCTGCAGTACTTTTCTTGCTGTTAACTTGTTCAGTTTTGGTAGTGCCAAGAAGTAAAGAGGGAGTTCTTTTTGTTTTTCTGTAGCCAGGAATGCCATTTGTTTTACTGTGTCCAATTCCGCGCCCAAGAATGTCCTTGTTTGGGATGGTATCAGCCTTGACTTTTGTAAATTGACTGTGTATCCCAGTGCTTGTAGCAAGTAAATGACCCTTTGTAAATCTGTTGTCAGCTTGCTTTTGTTGTCCCCTTGTAGCAGGCAGTCGTCCAGGTATGGTTAAATTTGAATTCCCTGTAGTCTGCAATGGGCGATTACTGATGCCAGGCATTTTGTGAATACTCTGGGCAGTAGATAAGCCAAAGGGCAATGCTGAGAATTGATAGTGCTCTGATCCTGCAAGAAATCTGAGGTATCTTCTGCAGATTGGTCGAATGGGGACGTGCAGGTATGCCTCCTTGAGATCTAGAGTTACCAGCCAAGACTCCTTGCCCAGCATGGGAAGAAGTTGATGTAGGGTCAGCATTTTGAATTTTGGGACAATGATGTATGTATTTAAGGTGGACAGGTCGAGAATTGGTCTCCAACTTTTTTCCTTTCTTGGAACTAGAAATAGTCTGGAGTAGAACCCCTTTCCTTGCTCTGCTGTTGGCACTCTTTCCACAGCTCTCATGTTTGCTAACTCCATTATCTGTTGTAGTGCCTCTGTTTTTTGATTTGGAGGTAGATTTGGCATTCCTCTTTTGACTGGTATAGTGTGGAAGTGAAACTGGTAACCTTGATCTATGGTTTGTAAAATCCACTTGTCTTTTGTTATGTAGTGCCAGTTCTTTGAAAATAAGGTTAACTTTCCGCCTAGAGGAGCTGCTATTTGTTCCCTGGTAGGCGGATTTAGGGTTAAGTCACTGTGGTTGTGCTGATGCAGTGGTTGTGTCTGTGCCTCTGTTGTTACCTTGCCACTGTCGTCCTCTGTAGGCACCTCCTCTGGATTGGTTTCTGCCTCTGGAACGTCTATTCCTGCCCCTTTGAATTTTTGTGGAGTCAGGAAAGGACCAATTTTTGGCAGGCCAGTTCCTGCTAAACCTTGGGGGTTGAACCTGCAAGAAATCTTTAACCGTTTGAACAGATTTTGCCTTTTCTTCCATTTTCTTCATAACCTGCTGGGCAGGTGTACCAAACAAACTTGTCTTATCCATAGGAGCATCTAGCAACTTAGCTTTAACATGATCCGGTAAAGCTTGCTCTTTTAGCCATGCATGCCTTCTTATCACTGTGCCAGTCATGGCTGATCTAAATGAAGCCTCCAGTGCATCATAGCCACATTTTAAGGAATGGTTGCTAACCTGTTGTATGTTATTTACCATTTCTAATACATATTTCTTATCAAGAGATTCATCAGTGGTTAGTTTTTAGTTAACTGATCAAGCATAAACTCTTGGTATTGTATCATGTGAAACTGACAGTTTAAAGCTCTAGCTGAGAGAGTAGCTGAAGTGTAGACCTTTTACCCCATCTGTCTAATGACCTTGCTTCCCTTTCAGAAGGAATAGGGTTTTAGCTATGGTCGGCTACTGCCTTGGGACCCTGGGATATAGTTTCGGGTCTGCAAGTGGGGCCTTGTAAAGGTGGTGATGAGTATCTGGCACCCTGTAAAATCTGTCTGGTTTGGCAGGGGCTGGGGTAAAGAATCTGGAGCGGAGCAGACATCATTGAAAGCATCATCCACCACAGAGAGAACAGGAGGTATAGCTAAGGGCCTGTGCTGTGGGAGGTGCAGAAAGGTCCTAAGTCTTTTTCTGGAGTCTGAAAAATCCTGTTGCTGCCATTGGAACTGCTCTCGCATGGCATGTAAGGTTTCCCCAAAGGAGAATTCTTCTGGTGGGGAAGCAGCTGGAATGGATTCTTCAGCATCAGAATCTTCAAAATTGGAGAAAGGAGCCTCTGGCTGGTCAGTTATGTCTGATTCGTCAGCAGAATCATCAGAGGACACTGGCTCAGGGGGCTCTGCCCTAGGTCTCTTCTCTGGGGGCTGAGAGGCCTGTCTGGGTGAGATTGAGATCCTCTAATTAATGAAATTAAGTCTTCTGCTAAAGTAAGCATTTGAGAACTAGAAGAGGGCCTTGGTTGTGGGGAGTTTAACAGGCACTGTCTTAGTAGTCTTGGCTGCTTTAGCCCTGGCGAAGGCCTTAATGGACATGGCTGCTGGAGGCCTAGCAGCACCACGTGCTGGGGTAGAGACATCCAAGGGAATGGTGTCTGATAAGTCAGTGGCAACCACCGTAGTGGATAAAATTTCTGAGGCCGATTCAAGAGTGGTAGCAGGGGCCTCAGTTGTAGAGATAGGTTCAGCTGTACTTTGATCAGTTTTCTCGGTTTCGGCGGAAACCGAGACACTCGCGGTTTGCTTAACCATGGTTTCGGCCGAAACCGAGGACCGCGAGTGTCGGTCTTTATCTTTGCGTTTTTTGGCAGATTGGGTAGTCGGAGGATCCGACGGCATAATGTACGGAAAATCAGAACCGAAAAACTGTTCTGCAAACTCCGACCGCCTAAGCGTTCGTCGGTTGAAAGAAGCACAGGCCGAACAGGCTGCTACGTCGTGGGCTGGGCCTAAACAAGGCAGACAATAAGAGTGGAAATCTTTATGAGGTATTTGTTTCCCACAGGTTAAACAATTATTAACTTTTTCTGACATCGGCTGAGGCAAGAAAGAGTCCCCAACGGGGTACTTAGCTTTAGAAGTCAGTATTCGGTAGAAGTAATCTCTGGATCCGACCGACCGGCACTTGCGAACAGCTTCTGCTTCGGGCGCCACGCGGCAAGAAAGACTGAGGAAAATGGCGTCGGCTGATGCTTTTATACCCGAAGGCCAACAGAGATGACGTCGGGTGAAGTGCGACATCAGCCGAAGCCGGACCCGGACTTTGGAATCCGGCCGACTGAAGGGCTGCCTGACGACAGGACAACCCAGTTGTTATGACTGCAGATGCATCCATGAAGGACATCACCTGGAATCCTTGACGTCTCAGGTGAGCCGTAATCACTGCCATACATTTGGTGAACACTCTGGGGGCTGTAGAGAGTCCAAAGGGCAGGGCTCTGAATTGGAAGTGACTGGTCCCCAGCCGAAAGCAGAGAAATCTTCTGGAGCATCTGTGAATTTTTATGTGATAGTATGCATCCTGAAGATCTATCGAGCACATCCAATTCTCCTTGCCCAGAAAGGGCAGAATGGACTGAAGTGTGACCATCCGGAATCTTGATTTCTTTATAAACTTGTTGAGTTTGCTCAGATCTAATATTGGTCTCCAGTCCCCTGTCTTTTTTGGAACTAAAAAGAACCTTGAGTAGATTCTGGATCCTATTTGATCCGCTGGGACTGGCTGGATGGCTCTTTTTACTAGCAGTTTTGATATTTCTAGTACTGCTAGTTCCCTTAGACCAGGTGGAATGTCTGGAAGGGTTCCCTTTTGTTGAATTGGGGTTTGAATAAAGGGAATTTTGTAACCCTCGGATATAATTGTACCCATTTGTCTTGAGAAAGGGAAAGCCAGGCTATTGGGTACAGCGATAATTTTCCCCCGACTGCCTCCGAAGGCGGACAATCGGGCAACATCTCAAGGATGCTGGAAGGGTTTGTCAGAAAGAGGCTCTCTGCTACCCTGATTCTGCGGACCACCTCTGCCCCTAGGGCGGCATCTATTATTGTTACCCCCTCTGCCTCTGGGGGTAAACTGACTTCGTGCGTCAGGCGTGACTCCTTGAGATTTGCGGAACCACATTTTCCCTCTCTTCTGTCCTTTAGGGTAAGGTCTTGAAGGGGTGGAGAAACGGACTCCTACAGCAGAAAGAGTCTTGCCATCTTGTTCGCATCTAGTCAAAGTGTCTTTCACTTGAGGTCCGAACAAGGTCGACCTATCAAAGGGGGAGTTTGTGAAGGACGCCTTGAAGGGGTCTGCAAAATTACAAAGCCGCATCCAGGACTGACGCCTTAAAGCCACTCCTGTGCCTGCGGCCCTACTCGCTCAATCGGCTACATAAGAAATGAGCCACATGGAGGAGTTAACAATGGAGTTAAGGATTCCTAGCCGTAAGCTAATCTTATCCTGAGACCCAGCAGCTAACGGATCCTGTAATACTTCTCCCAATTCTTTGAGAACATCTCTTTGAAGGAGGGTGAAGTGGCATAAGTAGTTCAGCGATCTCATGGCAAAAGTCGCTGAAGAAAAAAATCCGCTTACTGTACCTGTCCATAGTCCTAGAATCCTTGTTAGGAGGATGGACAGGTACTGAAGGATCAGCTAGTTCCTTCTTGGTGGCAGCAGCCACCACCATGGCATCAACTGGGACACCCTTTGTTAAATATTGTCTATCTTGTGGGGCCGTAATAAATTTTGAAGGCCTCCTAGGGATAGGTTCCACCAAATCTGGAGCCATCCACGCCTTCCGAGCCACTACCTCCATAAGAGAGTCGAAAGGCGGAGACACCCAGGAGGTGGAGGGTCGAGATCCGAACGCCTCCAGGTATACTGACTCGTCCTCGGAAGGATTAAGGGAGGGCCAGTTCCCCCTCTGCTTAAGGATTTCAAGGATGTCTGAGAATGAGACATCCTCAGAGGAGGACCTTGGGGATCCCTCCGACTCATCCAAGTCAGTATCTGATGTAGTAGACTCAGGGGAGTCTAGATGTTTCCTCTTACATGTCCTCTTACGCGGGGGTTCCCCTGATGGATCAGGAGAAGCCTCGGAATAAGAAGATATTCCCAATGGGGAAACCTGAGGCGTTGGATCTCTGGGTCCGGGAGCAAGAGAGTGGGAAGAGACGTCAGCAGGCACTGTAGTGGGAGGAGCTGATGGAACTGTCCGTTGACTAAGCCCAGGGGTTAGTACACTCCTCATCACCTCGAAGGCTCCCCCGTCAGAGAGACCAGAAAGTTCCCGCTCCGAAGAGATAGGAACCCCAGGCCTCACCGAGATGGAAGGCTCCGAGGCAGATGTCGGGGCCGAGCTCACCAACGCCGAAGCTCCGAGAGGGAGAGTGGGGTCGGACAAGGGTCCAATGCCACTCGCCCCCTCGGAGCAGACGAGAGAGACCAGACGCCCGGATCCCTCCAATGAAGGTCTCAAGGAGGAAATCGGAGCCGAAAGGGGTGGTATCGGCTCCGAAGTCACAATGGTGCCGGTTCCGAGGAGCTCCGGCTCCGAGCTCTGTAAGAGAGTCGAAGGAGGAATGTTCGGTGGATGTGAGATAGCTACCGTCTGTTGAGATGGGCTATGGAGTATTTGGGCTAATGCCTGAGACTTTAATAGTCTACTCACCACTCTCTCGAGGTCGTGATCAGATAGCCTGGATGACAGAGAAGAACAGCTCCGATGGCTCCGTTGACAACTTAACATCACAGCATTTATGGGACTGGAAAACATCCCAGGCTGCGTTTTACACGAACTTCAGAACAAACTGGCTCCCCACCTAAGCACCATGTTCAATCATAGCCTCATGTCAGGCTTTGTGCCCACTGAATGATGCACAGCAACAGTTATCCCACTCCACAAAGGGGGAGCCACCACTGATCCTGGGAACTATTGCCCTATTAGCCTGACGAGCTTGGTCTGCAAGGCCATGGAACGTATCATCATGGAATTCATAAACAAAGACACTGGTAACCTCCAAACTCTGGACCCCACCCAGTTCAGGTTTGTGAAAGGCAGATTATGCCTCCTGAACCTGGTCGACTTCTTTGAGGCAGTCATCAAAGCTGTAGACAAGGGTAAAGTGGTTCACACAGCCTATCATGACCTTGCCAAGGCTTTTGACACCATCCCCCATTCTGGAATTATAGCTAAACTCATTAAACAAGGTATATAAATCCCTATGTCACAAGATAGGTTACCAACTGGCTCACTGACAGAACCCACACTGTAAAAGTTGCAGACTCCAAATCAAACCAGTGACAAGTGGAGTACCACAGGGTTCAGTCCTGGGCCTTCCCCTGTTTGGTATCTACTTCTCTGAAGTACTGGCTAACACAGAAGGCCTCTGGCTAATGAAGTTCGCAGATGACTGCAAACTAGGAGCTAAAGTCGAGTGCCCAAATGATGTGGACTTCCTACAGAAGGGCCTTACTGAGACAGACGTCTGGTGTCAGAGACATGGCCTCAAGCTCAATGCCAAAAAGTGCATTGTAATCCCCTTTGGTAAAAACTCTGTATCCATGAGCTACCACATAGGCGGCAGTCTTCTTAACACCGAATGTGTGATGAGACTTTGGGACTCAGGTGGACAGTAGTCTCTCCTTTAATAATCACATTGCTACAGTAGTGAGGAAATCCTTCTATGTGGCACACCTCATCACAAAAGGGTTCTCATCCAGGAAAAAAGAGGTTAGGAAGTAAACAGTTTGGGAAGAAATAGTCAGAGAGTTGTTATGGCTTGGCTTGTATAGGCCCTAGGGCCGATAGCCTAGTACCAACCTATGAACCTATTGTTCCCCTCTACTCAACACTCATTAGACCTATTATAGAGTACGATGCCCTTTTGGAATGTATATCACAAGACATTTGTAGTACCTGGAAAGGCCACAGAAATACCTCACAAGAGGATTACTGGCCTCAAACAGATGCCCTACACTGACCGTCTCAAACAACCCCAGCTTTACTCTGTAGCATATCACCTACTCCGAGGTGATCTCTGCCTAACATATAAAGCCATGTCAATCCCAGAGCTGTTGGACATGCTACACCTAAAGAAATCCCAATCCCTCGGAGCTACACGCTCTAGGGACCTAAACTTTGTCACCACAATAAAGAGGACATACTGGAGCGATAGATTCCTGTTCCAGAAACTTCCCAAACTCTGGAACAAGCTACCCATCTATGTCAAGCGAAGTTCCTCATTAACACGTCTCTCTGCTTGGCAGGGGCATAGGAAATTAACTTTCTTGGGTTGGTGTAAGCCAGGGAACTTTGTTGGCTAGGCTTACTTAGGCAATTGGGCCGATAGCCTAGTACCTACCTATGAACCTATGAAAAGACTCCATGTTGAATGTGCAATACCAGATCAATCTTTATTCAAATAAAGGGCATGTGTTCAAAAAAATGGAACGGTTTCCTTCCTTTACTCCATGGAGAATGGGACTTAAACTGGTTAAGCAAACACTTTCCAAGTGATCTGCAAAAAGTATGTGCTTTGTTATCAGGTGATTAACCATTATAAGTGCTACTGTCGAAGGCCCTCCATACCAGTAGTGTGGCTGCTTCAATGCACACTTTATGTCCCCACTGTGTGGATGTCTGTGCTGCAGCCATTTGATGACTGACTCTCACCTTCACCAAGTGCTGCTGTTCTGTGATTTCAGGAGTCAGGCATACTTTGGCAATTTAGTCTTAAAGAATTCTACCTTCTAAGTTTTCATCTTTTGCACTTCAATACCGTTTGTGATTCTTCCCAGCTCTTCATGTAACACAGATGGCTCCAAATGTTGTACTTACCGTACTTATCATATTAGTTGATTATGAAGGAGTTTTCTGTGATATATACTTTATTACTCTTCCAGGTCCTCCCCAAGTAGCTGCTGCTGTAGTAGCCTATAAGTCAAGCAAGTACATATCTGTATATATTTTTGAAGTTTTTTTTTCCTGTCTTTTATTGTAGTTGCTCAGAGAATGATGGTGTGTAACTGGGTACAGTTTCCAAGGTAATGAGTGAGTTCACAGCATGCAAAAACAGAAAAAGCAGAAACACCTCTCAATGTCGCAGCCGGGGGGGCAGTATGGGGAGTGCAGCAGCTGAAATGCTACCAGCTCCTTATCAGCTACGACTTTCTCAGGTATCAATTAGTACTGTGAATAAAGACCTCTTATTTTCAGGTTTGTTATTCTCTTACTCTTCTCATCCAATTGTTTTAAGGCCTCTTGTGAAAGGCTTTAAACATCAAGTAATTGTTCATTATCGTCATCATCAGGAATGGATTACATTTTGAACTATGCAAACATTCCTAAAATAATACCTCAAGCAGCAGCCCTGAATGGGCTATCAACAGCATCACAATCATATTGTGTAATACAGTGGATATAAAAAGTGTACACACCCCTGTTAAAAATGCCAGGTTTTTGTGATATAAAAAAAATGGGACCGCAATAATTCACTTCAAAACTTTTCCCACCTTTAATATGACCTATAACTTGTACAATTCAATTGAAATACAAACAAATCGGTTAGGGTAAAAAATATACAAAATAAAAAACGTCAATAAGCTGGTTGCATAAGTGTGCACACCCTTAAACTAATAATAGAATGTTATATGTAGCGGAGTCTGAGCCTGTCTGACTGCATTCATATCTGTAAGCTGAGGGGGAAGCTCAGCATGCAGAAGTATACTTTGGTTTTGAAGACAGCAACTACAAAGCTTAGAACTGCTGCTAAGGGGAGTGTGTGTAGACCACCATGCAGTACCAGCAAGCCCGCCTGTTCCTTAACACCTGACTCTCATCAGGGAATGGAGGGTCAATCAGGATCCACAGAAATGAATGGGATGTACTGCTCTTGGCTAGCTCAGGAATGCCCAGCTTCCATGCACCCTCCCCCCCAGCTGGAATGAATGAGCTGATTGGGTGTAGGTAGAAAAGCCATTTTGCATCAACCTGTGGGGCAAGGGGGAAAGAAATACAAAACACTGAAAACAGATAAATGCCACCAAACCCATGCGGTAACTCCATCCATATCCTTGTCTAACAGCTAAGTTGCCATTCCAAGTTAATAGTCTTTTAATATACGCCACTATCATGCCTTATGTCTGTTCAATGATTTCCTGACTTTTCTTACTGGTTTTGAGTTCAACATCTCCTCATCTTCTAAGAAAGGCTACTCCATGCATCCACTTCCCAATGTGTAAAAAAAAAAAAAAAAAATCAAGGAAGTTAATCAATGCTGACGGTACAACATCTAGTAAAGAAGATTACAGTGGGGCTTACAGATCATTGCACTACATATCAACAATGGATTCAGGCATGGATGACAGAACCGCAGAATATATCTGCTCCCATCACTGTATACCATGTCTCATATTAGAATTCTGACTTGGTTGCAAACACAAGTAAGGAAATGCCTGACAATGTGAGTCTCCACTTCTGCCCCTCACCCCTCAGCTTCACCGATTAATAAATCAAAGTAATCTGGAGAGTTAGAAGCTACTTACCAATAAAGGTCACACTGATGATGTCTGGAAAAGTGATATGAAGGGCATAAGCAGAACCCAGCCTCTAAATCTAAGTGGCTCCACAGGTGCATACAGAATGGAAGCACCAAATTTTAAAAGGAAAAAAACACACTCACCATAATGCTGAATCATTAAGAATGTCACCTGTATAACAGTCTCATTCTGAAACTTGTTCACATTGCACTAGCTGGTAACCACTTTCTAGACTGCACTCTGCTCAATCTCATTGTACTGCTGATTGTTCAAAAAATGGAAAGCACCTTCAAACACCTTCTTTTCCCCCCTCCTTTCACCTTGTATATCCCTTGATACATGACTAACGTATCCCCAAGTAGACTAGAAAGCAACAAATATCGGCATGACACTACATGACTCAACCAAGTTGCAAAAATAATGAAAAGGCAGTAGGAAGCAGGAAATCCGAAGGACCTGTTTGCTGCAAGAGATGCCCTTATAAATCCCATGGCAAATACCTCATTATCTTATTTTGGGGAGTTTACTTCAGTCAATTCATGCTCTGCGACACAGACCAAGAAAGGCAGTTGCCCATCCAGAACTTGCAGCCAATTTACAATGCTTTGAGAAAATACAGAACGAAGCCCATGTCACAAAACACAAGTCTCATTTCTCATTTACATCATTTTATTGAGTGAGTACTAAGTGATCAGGGCAGGATCAGACATGAGATAACCACTGAATGAGTGAAGCCCCTTTCAGTCAAAATATCACAATAAGCAAACCTTTTAATTACAAATATACTAGAGGCTGTTCAACTTAATTTAACATGCTCATTTTATATATTTTTTTACAGCTCTTTTCCCTTGGACCAGCCAACAATCAAGTCCCCACCACACTTGGTCTTAAGCCAATTTATTCCCTTTTACTGGGTATCTCTAGCATGAAAATAAGCACCAGCTGGGGTGAGGGGATAATTTAGGCAGCCACAGAGCTGTGCCCTCAACTGCATCTTATAATAAAAGCTATGAGGGCAATTCTAAAGGCCCTAAACTGACCTCAGGGAATATCACTCAACTTGTTAGCACAAGAAATCTGGGCAAAGCCACAAATAATGTTAGGGGTGACAAAGGTCCAAAATCAGGGACAGATTTTAATTATTAATCTTATAAACTTAGAAAGTTCCCAGAATAGCTTTTGTGTTTGCATGAGTTTTCTGAAGGATATGAAGTCTGAAACTGAAATGTCTATCATTATTTAGTGACATCTATCTCCAATATTTGCCAGAAGAACAGAACATATTAGGAACAGACCAAAAATATGATGCAAAAATATGGGCATTCTGCGAAAGACTGGACAGTCTAGAGGTATGTCTGATGGTCACTGATGTGAGCACTTGAGGCGCTGCAAGGATCTACAATGTCCTCAAAAAACAGGTGAAAATAAACAGGACTGTATTTCAACAGTCGTAGGCTGAACTCTACACCAAGTACAAAGAATTACCACTGTTTACATACAATGTAAAGTAGACTCCTCCTTATCTGGCCTCACTGGTATCAGACCTTAGGCTGGATAAACGATTGGCTGGTTAATCAGAAAAAGCATACAAAACAGCATTTATAGGTTGTAGCCACCTACCCCCCCCTCCAAAGATAGACTTTAAATATTGCTCTTGTAGACTTTGAAAGTTGCTAGAACAACAACATTTGTCTTAGCATGCATGTTCTGAAGGAAATGAAGTCTTAAACTTAAATGTTTGGCATTATTTAATTATTTCAATCCTCAGTGTTTTGCCAGAAACCACAAATTTTATGAGGAATAGGCAAAAATATGAGGCATAAATCTGGACATTCTGCAAAAATCTGGACTGCTGAGAGGTATGCATACCTCTCGACCTCTTAGTGCAAGAAATCTGGGCAAAATCTGAAATTATGGGGCTGCTATGGTCCAAAAATAGGAACAGATTTTAAATATTGCTCTCTTTAATTTAGAAAGTTGCTAGAATAACATGACTTGTGTTTGCATTCATTTTCTGAAGGATATGAAGTCTGTAACTTATACATGTCATTATTTAGTGATTTCATCCTCCATGATTTGCCAGAAAACCACAAGTTGTATGAGAAACAGACCAAAACTATGAGGCTAAAAATGGACATTTAAGAGGTATGTTAAAACACACACAGACACTCTTACACGCCTACCTTCTCTATGCTCTTACACAGCAACACACACACACACACACACACACACACACACACACACACACACACACACACACACACACACACACACACACACACACACACACACCTTCTCTTTCACACAGCAACAAATGGCAAGTTTAAAATCCACACACACCTAACTCTCACACAGGAACATTTTAAACCTGTCTCCATGAATCCGGATCATTCCTTTCTGTTTGGTATTCTGGAGGTTGTCGTTAAGAATATAAGGGGAGGTGACTGGGCCAACCAACTGCTTAGAGCTGAAGCGAGATGGCAATTTAGGTTAAATGCCACTGTTGCCCCAGGGATTAATGATCACATCAGTATTGAGCCTAAATTAAGGTATCGGGCATCTAAACTTTAAACTCCCACTCTTCGTCCCTATACACATTCATTTTTTGACATACACATGTACATATAAATTTATTTTTTAAGACATAAATATACATGTTTTTTCCATGTCTTGTTCAAAGTTTTACTAAGGATATACAAACACATTTTTTACGAATTTTTTATGTAGTTTTTAATGTAATTTAACATGTTCAAATATAGGATAATTTTTTAGCCTGATTGAAAATACTTTGTTACTTCAACTTTAAGGGCTGTTTGTCTAATTAAAGGAGCTTGTTAGTATAAAAGGGGTAGTTGCACAAGCTTTTATTTTTCTGATGAAGTCTTATGACGAAAGCACTTGACCTTTTGGAGTACGTTATGGCTGTGTGATTTGTGATTCTGTGACTTTTAATAAACTTGGTTAATTCTACAGAGGTCATAGGATTATTGGCTTCAGTGTGGTTTTTTTTTTTTTGGTTTACTAATATCGGTTGCCACTCTCACACCACTTTTTGTTGTTTTCTGAATTGTTTTTGGTGTGGTGTAGCCTCCTAGACCTGTTATGGATGAAAACGGATTGTCTCCCGTCTTCGAGGACGAATTGGATAACCTACCCTTTCCCTGTGGGCAGCAGGTAGACAACTCTAGCAACAGAATGTTACAACTCATCCTAAACCTTACAAATTAGGTTTCGGAGCTACAAGATTCAAAATCCCCCACTTCCAGTTTCTGGGGGAGTGAATGTGTGTCATCATCGAGAAGTAAGGGAACTTTCACTCCAGGCTACTAGTAAAGTTAACCAAGGCCTTCGATGTACTGATAACCCTTTGGAAACACCGGTGAATGCCAATCAGACGCTAACCAGGGCTGGGAGCCAAAGTTATTTTCAGGTACACCATCGTTTAAAGGACTGGGTGAAAAATGACTGTTTTCTTTAGGAACAGTACCGCTGAAGGGACTGATAATACTGATTCGAGGTTAGTCACCCTTGAATTTAAATTGCACAAAGTCCGTGCTTTACAATGTGACAATGCATATTTTAAGGAGTGTTTAGAGAACAGTCGGGTTCCCAAAGGACTACGTGTTTTCAGATTCCCCAATGGTATTAAGAAGGGGCAACCTGAATGTGATCAGCTTTTGCAAATGTTTGACAGACATGGAATGGAGTTAATGGACTTTATTATAAAGACTAATAACAAAAGAATTGATGTGTTGTTAAAGGAGATTGATGAACTTAACAATTGTATTTTAAATGATACTAGTTTTGCTAAGTATAACCATAGGTATAACAGTATTTTTGATAGAGTTGAAAATGATGTGGGTGTTAACATTGAAAGGAAGAAAAAGAAATTATTACGTGATGAATACGAATACAAGCACAATCTTGCATACCCGCTCCCTAAAGCTTATACTGATGGGGAAGAAACTATTCATAACCAACAAATTAATGATGGTAGTTCTAACAGGGCGACATCTGGTATTAGACAAGCTGGCAGCAACAACTCATATGACTCAGAATATCCCCCTCTCAGAAGATCGGCTAGGTTACAGGATAAAAATAAATATAGGGATGACAATAATGTTTTTTAGGACCGCAAGGAGGGGGGAGGAGGAACAGTTACAGGAACCAAACCGGTTGGAAGAAGAACAGTTACCATCAGTTCTAGGTTACATCAAAGACCCGAGGTTAGAGAACCAAGAGACCATCACCGTTAGACATGATGGTCTGCTTTTCACCTATAAGGGGTTTAACATTTTTAATTATGCAGGGATTGAGATTAATAAAGATCTATTTCATCTACTGATGAAGGGAATTAAATTTGTACCCGCTACTAGGGAGAATATTTGTGATACTTTAACTGAATTAACGATCTTTGTGAGAAAGATGAATTTAAAGTTTTTGTACAAAGACCTTCCTTGTGATAACACCAGAGGGAAATTTACCATCGAGAAGAGGAGTTGTTATAACCCACCCCTACACCCCCTGCTTAGTTCTTTTGAAAAGGTTTGTTCTCAGGAGATTTATCAGATCTTAAGAGAACATAAACTAAAAACATTCAACCTGACTAAAACTGAGAAGCAATTGTTGGACGAGATCAGAAGTGATGTTAACTTAAGATTTATGAAACCTAATAAAGGTGGGGGTATGGTGATCGGCAACAATGAAGATTACAACAACAGGATCTTCTGTATGTTACAGGATGAAACCAAATACGAGTGAGTCTCTAGGAATGAAATTAATATTTCATATAGGAAGATTAGGTTGTTTCTTGAGGATTCTTTGTACCAAGGGGCTATCAATGAAGAGATCTTTAACTTTCTAAATGTTGACCATCCTACTGTCCTAACTGCTTTTGGGATTCCGAAGAGACACAAGAATGTTTTGGAACCCCCATACAGGTTAATTATTTCTGGTCAGAACAGCATAACATATCCACTGGGGGCGTTTATTGACCGTACAGTTAGGAAAGCTTTGACCCCCTATTGACCACATTTTGGTTGTTTCTTGGGATTCTTTGCGGAGGATTGGAAGGGATTATAACAAGGATGTTTGTTTTTCCACAATTGATGTGGTTGATTTATTTACTTCTATTCCCCACGACAAGGGACTTGAGTTTTTCCATGAAGTTTTGGTAGAAAAAAAACAATTTGAGTAACACCATGATTAATTTCATCATGGAACTTATGGAGGTAATTATAAAAAACAATTTCTTTTGTTTTGGTGGGGAATTTTTTCGACAGGTCAAAGGGGTGGCAATGGGCAACAGTTGTGCGCCTCTTTTTGCCAACCTTGTTACGTATAGGTGGGAAACCACCCTTGTCTCTAATTCCTCCTACAAGGAACATTGGTTGTTGTACCTTAGGTTCCTAGATGACCTTTTCATTTTATGAAAAGGAGGTAAAACCCACAAACAATTCTTGGATTTCCTCAATGGGATATGTGAATACTTTAAATTTACTGGTAATAATGGGGAGTCCCATATCAACTACTTGGATGTCAAAATAACTAAGGATGTGGGATCTAACTGTTTTGAATCATGTGTGTATAGAAAGCCAACCTTCTCTAATGATTATTTAGAGTTCAAAAGTAGCCACCCAATTTTTGTGAAGAGGAACATTGTGAAAGGACAAATGGTCCGGGTGGTTAGAATGCGTTCAAGTTTTGAACTAGTTAAGTTAGAAACGGAGCACTTGGTTAATATGTTTTGGGCTAGGGGCTACCCACTTGACTTTAACAATATTAGGGACCAAGTGATAAGTGAATGGGGTCTTAGATTTAAGCCAGTACTTGGTGCTACAGATGTTTCTTTTGACCAAGCCTACTGTCAGGGTAGAGACTATACACACACAATGGTGTTAACATATGGGGAAACTTCATCTGGAGTTAAAAGTATTATTAAGAACAACTGGACCATGTTTAAAGGGAATCTGGAATTATTGACTGTAATAGGGGATGAACCCTTTTTCACTTATAGGGTCAATAGAAACTTAAAAAACCTCTTGGAAAATCAAGTCCTAGTTAAAAAAGGTAACATAAAAGGGACTATCAAGTGTGGGGCTTGTGAATACTGTAAATTTATAATAGGTACCCCATCGGTTGAATTGGGACCCTACAAAATAGTTGTATACTTTCGGGCAGGTTGTTGCATCACAAAGGGTTTAGTGTATCTTGCTGTTTGTCAAGAGTGTAGGTACTTTTATGTAGGGAAAACTGAATGAAAACTGAATAGGAGAATCTATGAACATCTGTACAGTATTTTACGGAAAGACGAAAATAACGCCCTTTTTAAACATGTCTCCATGAATCCGGATGATTCCTTTCTGTTTGGTATTCTGGAGGTTGTTGTTAAGGATATAACGGGAGGTGATTAGGCCAACCAACTGCTTAGAGCTGAAGCGAGATGGCAATTTAGGTTAAATGCCACTGTTGCCCTAGGGATTAATGATCACATCAGTATTAAGCCTGAATTAAGGTATCGGGCATCTAAACTTTAAACTCCCACTGTTTGTCCCTATACACATTCATTTTTTGACATACACATGTACATATAAATTTATTTTTTAAGACATAAATATGCATGTTTTTTCTATGTCTTGTTCAAAGTTTTACTAAGGATATACAAACACATTTTTTACGAATTTTTTATGTAGTTTTTAATGTAATTTAACATGTTCAAATATAGAATAATTTTTTAGCCTGATTGAAAATACTTTGTTACTTCAACTTTAAGGGTTGTCTAATTAAAGGAGCTTGTTAGTATAAAAGGGGTAGATGCACAAGCTTTTATTGTTCTGATGAAGTCTTATGACGAAAGCGCTTGACCTTTTGGAGTACGTTGTGGCTGTGTGACTTGTGATTCTATGACTTTTAATAAACTTGGTTAATTCTTCAGAGGTCGTAGAATTATTGGCTTCGGAGTGTTTTTTTTTGGTTTACTAGTATCGGTTGCCACTCTCACACCATGTTGTTTTTTCACACAGGAACACACACACATGCATTGTATCTCTCATACTACGAACAGAACTGCTAGTTTAAATCTCTCTCACACACACACACACACCCCAGTGGTGGATTCCGGAATCTGCAAAAGGGGGAGAGGGTGTAGTCTGATTAATGCACTACTGAGGTTGTTGCATCTTTCGGCTTTTCTCGGTTAGGGGTCGCCACAGCGGAACTCCGGTCCGCTAATGACTGGCAGTAGATTTTTATGTGCAGAGTTGCCAACCCTGATGCACAACCTTCAACGAAGGTACACCCATTCACACATGTCACCAGACAGAAGACGCTCTAGCTGAGAATTGAACGGGACAACATCTTACTGTCAGGCGACAGCGCTACCGCAGCACCACCACCGCAGCTAATTCATTACTGAGGTGGGAATGGGGAAGTTGGACACTGGGTTTGGGGGATGTGGAAAGATCACCTTAAGATGTTCTGTCATGTGTGAAAAGTTAGCAATATATATTCAGTTGCACTTGATTTTGCTGTGGATGTGGTAGTAGAAGCAGGTATTTTCTATGCAGTATATAGCACATTTACAATACAAATAGCACACACTTCAATGCATGCCGGAAAGAGAAATTGTTTGCCCATTCTAAGTCACATTCTCCTTCCATGGCATAACTGGCTTATTCATTGTTATGACCTATGAAACAGTCCCAACTGAAAGTGATATTAGCGAGTACCGTAGTAAATTTAAGTATTTTTTTTTTTAAAGTAAATAATGATATATGTGGAAACAGTGAAGTTCAGTTAAGTACAAGTAACAGCAATTAAGAAAGGAGATGCTATGAAAGCATCCCAAAAAACAAATACTCAGTTTAGTAATTGTGGTAATCTTATAAATGATGTTACTAAAACAGATGTTTCCATATAAACATCTTCTGACTTAATACTTTCTGTGCTTTTATTAACAATGCTGTTTTAGTTTCATTTTGGATTTGTCTGTGTTAAACTTAAAATCCTTCAATGTCTTCCTTTTCTTCTTTTCATGGTATTCAGGTTTACAAGAGAAATAACCATTAATCCTGTCACTACATGAATTAACCACATGTCCTGTTTCGATTACAATTTCACATGTAATAAGACTGTTTAGCAACATATGCTTTAAGTACACAGGACACTTTCTTGAAGTAAAATATTTTACAGACCCTGTTGGCAAAGGGGAAACTTCCATGCATCAATCTGCTTAAATCTGGGTCAGTCATCAGGGACTTGACTGCCTGCATTGATAACAGACTCTTCACTGACCCTCTTGTCTCTGTGGTGGTGAGAAAATCCTTTAGCCTGAAACAGCACATCCTATGTATTATCCCACCATGGTCTAATGATGCTGTAGTATCACTTTATCCCTCCCTTATTACGGCGATCACTGAATATAGTGCCCAATTCAGCATGTACCTCACTAAACACTTAAACTTGCTTAAAATGCAACAAAATTCCCTCATTAGACAGACTAAAATCTAAGTCCGTGTACTTTGTTTAACGTAGACTCCTCAGGAGTGAGATGCTTATGCTCAATGCTATTTTCTAGGACCACCTTCACCTAATATAGTTCATTGTGATCAGATGTATATACACCCAGCATTCTTCCTTATGTCTACCCTCAAAAGCAAGCATCCTGTATATGTCTGATGTTTAATGAAAATAAGAAAAACCGCCACAAATATGAAGAAAAATACTCTTTTGATCAGCGCTTTCGTCATTTTTTTTTTTTTACATAAAACATTGACAATTTGATGCAATACAATACAGATACAACTTGAATCCTGTAAAGGAAATTAACTGTGGTCATGTGGTGGTGCCTGGCTTTTAAAAAGGAAGTGATGTCAATGTTTTATGTAATCTGATGAAGTCAAGTGTATCTACGGACGAAAGCGCTCATTAAAAGAGTATTTTTCTTCATATTTGTGGCGGTTTTTCTTATTTTCATTCAAGGTTAGTTCGTTTCTTGGTTATTGGTATGTCTGATGTTTAACGGTGAGAAAAATGAAAAAAGCAGACTCCAGCTTCTTTGTCCTGAACAGTATACGGCCACTAGACATGTGTCACTGTGCAAGAGATCAGCTGCATTCACATACATCCTGCCTAGGCTACCCAAAATGCTCATTTACAGTACTGCATATTTATTGGACAAATAAATGTAAATAACTGCAAAAGCAGAGACAGTTAGACACCGACTTTCAATGCAGCATTTTCCAGCAATGTGTATGCTTTCATTTCATACCATACAATACCGTATAAACACCTTCAGGTACAAGTTATCAATATATTTATTAGGAAATGACATATATTTATAATATTTCTGGAAAATTACTCACATTTTCTCTGGTACCCAGAACCAGATCATGGTCAAATGGGGCCCTAGAAAAGGTAAGGGCCCCCCCACACATAGCTTCCCCCACAGTCACTTCATTGTTCCAATACTTGGCTGTTTCTCACCAGTTACCATAAACATTGTTCAAACTTCTCAGTGTGCATACTATTTTATTCTTTACTTCTACAATGATTACAGATATTTAGACTTCATTTAAAACTTTTGGGTGGCCACTGTGTTGCAGCGGTTAGCATTGCCACCTCACAGCAAGAGGTTCTTGGGTTCGATTCTTGGCTGGTGTGCCTTCTGTGGGAGTCTGCATGTCCTCCCTGTGGTCGCCTGGGTTTCATCTGTGTGCTCCGGTTTCCTTCCACATCCCAAAGGCATGCAGTAGGTGAATTGGACTCTAAATTGGTCCTAGGTGTGAGCGTGTGTGTGTGTGTGTCTGTGTGTGTGTGCCCCTTCTGTGGAAGGTTGGGCACCGGGCTGGCAACTCGACACCGTAAAAGTCCACTGCCAATCATAAGCGGACAGATGATCTGCTGTGGTGACCCCTAACCGGGAAAAGCCGAAAGAAGAAGAAGACTTGATTTAAAACTTTTATTTCAAATTTTATAACACAAACACTGATAGATATTTGCTAAACAAAACAATACAATACAGTCTCACAGTGAAAACAGACAACATTAACAGTAAACTTCTC
Organism: Protopterus annectens; assembly: GCF_019279795.1. Taxonomy (NCBI): domain Eukaryota; kingdom Metazoa; phylum Chordata; order Ceratodontiformes; family Protopteridae; genus Protopterus; species Protopterus annectens. The sequence goes on along the minus strand of NC_056727.1, from coordinate 289,533,357 downwards.
TGGCCTTGAAACTCGCATTTATTGAAACAGCATTGAAACCCACATTCAAAGAAAATACATGTAGCCAGTGGCAGAAAATATTTACCTCTGGGCTGTTTTCAAACCATAGGACCCCGTGCACATATTTTTTAGGACCATGCATGTGCTCTTTGATTCAACTTACTGATTGTATTAAATTATATTTCTTGTAGAATACAGCACCGTGTGTTAGAGTTTGTTTTAAATTTGTAGGTTTGAACATTTTTCCAGTAAGAAATGAAATAAAATGTATGACCCAGTGATGACAAAACTGCCCATTTCAGAACATTTTAACCATAAAAGGCCACTAAAACTCCAGTCAATGTGCACAACTTCTGCAGAGGTAAAAGTCATCTGAATAATTCCTCATAAAAGAGATCTGTAACTAATGAAGAGGTTTGCTGCTAGCAAACAACTTTATATTTCAGAATTTCATCCACACATTCAGTGCCTGCTGCCCTTGAAGAATACATTTTCTAGTTTACAAAAACAATTGTTAAGCAGCAATATTGCAATAGGGAATGGATAGCAACAGATTCATAGTTATTAGACACTGCATCCAAAGGTGAACATACTAAGGACTACAGTACCACCCAAAGTACAACACATTATCAGCAATTGATCTACATGCTGTGGGAGTAAAACTCATAGCCTTCTGCATCAAAAGCAATTATGATACCTGTTGTGCTACTAGCAATAATTTTGAATTCACAATTGTGATGGCATTTGCTAAACAAAACAGTTTCATATTGTAAACAGACTTAGCATGAGCAGCAATAAACTTCTCTTCCCTTGAAGCTCACAATTCATTGCAAAAATGCAACTGAAGCATATTTCCCTGAGGAGTGCACACGAAACTCAATTTTCATAGGTTCATAGTTCATAGGTTAGTACTAAGTTAACTGCCCTTGCGAGACATTTTAAGCCTAGCCAATTATCCCTTGTGAGATTCAAACCCTGCACCTTGTGCTTGTAAGGCAAACACCTTAGCCATTAAGCCACCCTTCCAACCCTAGCAGCTTGGCGGTTGAGGTAAAGGATTCAGTCTTTTTATTTCCTATAACTAAGGTACAGGTTTGAAAGTGAGCAAATTAACCACCTGCTATCCCTGATTAGGGCATTTTACACACCCACACAAAACCTCTTAGCACAATACATTGGAATAAAGCCTGAACAATAGGGATACACTTTAAATGTTGCTGTCAAAACTTAGAAAGTTGCTAGAATAAAATGTCTTGTGTTACCCCTGCATTTTCTGAAGGGTATGAAGTGCGAAACTCAAATGCCTGTCTATTTAGTGAATTTGGTCCTCAGTGATTTGCCACAAAAATCCAGAACAAACCAAATATATGAAGTGAAAATCTGAACCATACCTGTCAACCTCTTAGCACAAACACTCTGGACAAAGCATGCTCCAGATAATGTATAGGGTTCAAAATAGGGACAGATTTTAAATATTGCTCTTATAAACTTAGAAAGTTGCTAAAAAAACAGGAGTTGTAGCATTCATTTTTCTTAAGGATTTAAAGTTTGAAACTTAAGTGTATGTCGTTATTTAATTACTTCAATCCTCGGATCATTCATGTGATTTGCCAGAAAAATCACAAATTTCATGGGGACTAGACCAAAAATACAAAGCAAAAATCTGGACAGCTGAGAGATCTGATCTGGACAGTTGAGAGGTATATCTCTCTCTCTCTCTTACACATACACACACACACACACACACACAGGCATGCATGCACACCCTCTTTACATGTCAATCTGTGTTGTCTGCAGCACATACCTGCAGAAGCAGCTGGAGAAACGTCCCTTGTCAGTCCATGGATGCAGCACCCAAACCTATGAAAGCAGCTCAAGGAATGTCTCAACTGCCATTGCCTGTAACTTCTTAGCAGGATTGCTCTGGCTTCTGGAACATGATTGGACTATGATAATCAGATGACAAGGAACTAATCTTCACAGTTCAATTGTATTTCAGGAGACACATTTGCAAGGCACACACAAAAATATAAAATGGGAAACGGCAAGGCTGGACAGCAGAACTGTCCTCCAAAAGCCATACAGTTGAGAGATGAATTGTCATAATAGGGGGGCTTAATTAGTACCACCAGAAAATCCTCTAGTGAGACAGGTATAATTGCATGCTAAAGAGCAACATCATTAAAATGAGGACCTAGGGGTATAGAAATTCGGCTAAACAATATGGCAAAGTGATTCAGAAACTCATAAATTCTATGACTGGAGATGATATCTACAATGAATTTGAGCACTGTGTAATCTTAGAGTTACAGAAGGGGGATACTGGAATGATATTAAATGTAGCTAATGCTTCAACAAGTGTGGGTATGCAACAGGCTGTACTTACAGATGGTAGACATGGTGTTGCACATTGTTGCCCTGAGAGGTGCCACGTCCTCCAATCATGGTTAGCCTTTCAAGTCCTTCGTGACACTGAAACTATAGACTGCGACCATGTGGATGGTGGTCCCCATGCAAGAGCTGGCTAATATGCGTCTCCCTCACCTCTAGTTCTGTGGGATTCCTGGACTACCTAGCCTAGTGGGTATTAAGGTATGCATGGCTCTGAGAATACTAGCCACAGAGTCCTTACAGCAACCTGTGGGGGGAAACAACAGGGGTATCCTAGGTATCTGCTTCAAGGATACTCCACCAGTTTTTCAATGAATGCAACAGTCTTTAGAGGAACATATGCAGTTTCCTGACACTAGACAAGAATGATCAAATACCAAGTGAGAACGTTATGATGTAGCCGATTTCCCTCAGGTGCTAGGGCCATAGACTGCACCCACATTGAAATAAAGGCGCCATCTGCTCTACTGAAAAGGAAAAGGTACATAAACCATAAAGGTTACCACTCCAAGTGCCAGGGGGTCTGTAATGCACAAGGCATAAACTACAATGTGTCTGGGGCTACCCAGGCAGTTTCCATGATTCCCACATATGACATGTGACTGTATGAATGATTTGTGAGGTGCAGTTTGACCAAGAGTCATGTTACTGGTGATGTCAGACATATTCTGAAGTTATGATTGATGACACCAACCAAAAATCAATGGACTCTGACAGACAATTGCTACAACTCTGCCCTATCACAAACATGGATCATTACTGAGTGTGTGCATGTGGGCTGCTGAGGGCACACTTTCATTTCCTGGATGGATCTGGTAGTGCCCTGCTGTATGTTCATGGCACATGTACAAAGATATAGTCAGTATGTACTGTACTGCATAATATAATGTTGAGGAGACAGTTAAAGCAGTGAGTAAACATGCAGGGGGAACATGTCACATTACACCAGACAGAGAAGGGTGGGCTAGAGGAGGAGTTAGGAAAGTAGCCAGCAGAAGAGGAAGACCATGCTAGATAAAGGCTGGCATAATACACCATGCCACTGACTAAGATGCAGTGGATGGCTAATAATTAGAAGTTATGTACCTACCATAACATTCCATGTTAGTTGTCTTCTCTCACCTTCTTTCTTGCTGGATGGGTTCGGAGCCGATCCTCGGCTCCGACTCGGCACTTGCTAAGCTCGAGAGCTAATTTTACCAGCTCGAGGCAACCCTATATCCCATGATGCAAGGCGGAGATTACCCAGATCTCGTTTGGTAGCTAAAGAAATAGCAATATTTTCTTCCAACTGAAGAGGAGGAAGAAAATAACAATACTAAATAACATCATAACCCTCTAGAAAGGATCAACGTAATCTAGTGACACTAGGAGTTGAACAGCTAGAAAAAGGTAATAACCTCTTAATAGAAGATGTATAATCTTCCCGGTCTGACCAGGCTAGGGGGATAGAGGGCGGGACACAAGAAAGAAGGCGAGAGAAGACAACTAACATGGAACGTTATGGTAGGTACATAACTTCTAAATGTTAAGTTGTCAATCTCGCCTTCATTCTTGCTGGATGGGACCGCGCCCCTAGCACCTCTATCCTGGGTGGCCCAATGGAACAGACTCTTGAGAACGGTGGAACCAAAATTCGCTCTGTCTCTGGAGACCAAGTCTAATTTGTAATGTGAAACAAAGGTATGAGGAGAGGCCCATGTGGCTGCTGCACAAACAGTGTCTATTGGAAGTTTAGCTTGAAAAGATGTAGATGTAGCTAGAGCTCTGGTAGAATGGGCTTTTGGGTTAGAAACCAACTCTTTGCCTCTGAGCTGATAAATGTAAGTGATCACAGAAGTCAGCCACCTAGATAAAGTTACCTTGGAAACTGGAAGGCCTTTCCTGTTCTCTGCATAGGATAGAAATAGTTGATCAGATTTCCTAAAAATTTTAGTCTTGTCCAGGTAATATCTGAGCTGGCGGTGAACATCGAGATAATGTAACTTTTGTTCAGCTCTATCAGAATAATTCAGGAAAAATACTGGAAGATCAATGGATTGATTTAGGTTAGTCTGCGATGCCACCTTTGGTAAGAAAGACGGATTAGTCCTTAGAGATACCCTGTCTTTGTGGAATATTAGATAGGGAGGGCGAATACAGATAGCATGAAGCTCAGATACTCTCCTGGCAGAAGTAATGGCAACTAGAAAAAGTGTCTTCCAAGAAAGAAATTTCAAAGAACAGGCAGCTGCAGGTTCGAACGGGGGAAGAATCAAGGATGTTAAAATTAAATTTAGATCCCACTGTGGTGGGGGGGTCTCTAATCGGAGGTTTCAATAAAAAGATACCACGAAGGAATGCCTTGCAAAGTTTATGTCACATAATGTTGTGGCCCAAAAAGCCTATATGAAAATTTGAAATGGCTGCCAGTTGAACTTTCACTGTGGAAGAAGAGGATCCTGAATGAAAAATGTCAGCTAGGAAGTCCAATACCGAATGAATTGGAGCAGTATAGGGGTCTATGTTCCTAGCTTTTGCCCAGAAAGAGAAACGTCGCCATTTACTAGTGTAGATCTTTCTGGTAGAAGATTTTAGGGAAGCTACTATGATAACCCGAACAGGATTAGAAATCATAGGAAGCCTGGCTAAGGATGGAAATGGAGCAACGAAGCAGTGAGGTTGAGAGAAGGTATGGATTGGTGCAGTTGACCCGGCTGGTGGGTCAGAAGATCTGGAACCGGGTCCAGATGCCAAGGCTGTACCAAGAGGTAATGATGTAGGAACGGAAACCATATCTGTCGAGGCCAATAAGGGGCAATGAGAATCAACTTGGCTCTCAAGGCGGTTGCTTTCTGAATTAGCTGAGGTATCAGCGGAAAAGGGGGAAAGGCATAAAGATGTCCCCGGGGCCAATCTTGGGTTAGAGCATCCCTGGGGGGATGGCCTGGAAGGGGGAAGAGAGAGAAGAAGTCTGGGCATTTGCTGTTTTGAGGTGTAGCAAAAAGGTCGCAGCAAGGAAGGCCCCACTTCTGAAAAATCTTTTCCGTCACTGATTGTTTGAGAGACCACTCGTGAGGCATGAGAATAGCTCTGCTCAATCTGTCCGCTATGATGTTGGATTTCCCGGGGATGTGCGTTGCTATCAGAAACCGGTGAGAGGAGATTGCCCATTGCCAAAGTCTGAGAGCCTCTCGACACAGTGGATAGGACTTGGTTCCGCCCTGTTTGTTTATATACCACACTACGGACATATTGTCCATTTGGACTGCAATAGTTCCCAGGGGAAGAGAGTCGTTGAGGGCTAGCAACGTTAAAAGCACTGCTCTCATCTCCAGAACATTTATGTGCAGATGGTACTCGAAAGGTTGCCAAGTGCCATGGACCATTCTGCCCTGATAATGCCCCCCCCCACCCGATGAGGGAGGCGTCCGATGTAACCATGGCAACTGGGGCAAGAGGAACAAATGGTCTGCCTTGATGGATTTGAGGGGACGATATCCACCAAGTCAGATGTCTTTTGCAAGTTGGAGTTACTATGATCTCATGACGCATGGGAAGTTGTTGAAAAGACCATTGGGTGAATAGCATCCATTGTAGAAGACGCATGTAAAAGCGAGCGAGGGGAAGAAGTGTTATGGCGGCCGCCATAAGACCCAGTACTTTCAGAGCAAATCTGGCCTTAATTTTGTTGCTGATAAGAATCACCTGGACGTGTCTTTGAATGTCCAAGATCCTTTGGTCTGTTAACCTCGCTGAAAGTTGTACGGTGTCCAATCCTGCGCCTATAAAAGTAATAGATTGACAAGGCGACAAGGCAGATTTTTCGAAATTTATAGAAATTCCTAGCCCTCTGCAAGTGTGAATGGTGTAATTTCTGGCTTGGAAAAGCTGATGCCTGGTGGTGGCAGTGAGGAGCCAGTCGTCTAGATATGGAAACACCTGGAATCCTTGACGTCTCAGGTGAGCCGCAACCACTGCCATGCATTTGGTGAACACTCTGGGGGCTGTAGTGAGTCCAAAGGGCAGGGCTCTGAATTGGAAGTGACTGGTCCCCAGCCAAAAGCGGAGAAATCTTCTGGAGCGTCTGTGAATTTTTATGTGATAGTACGCATCCTGAAGATCTATCGAGCACATCCAATTGTCCTTGCCCAGAAAGGGCAGAATGGACTGAAGCGTGACCATCCGGAATCTTGATTTCTTTACAAACTTGTTGAGTTTGCTCAGATCTAATATTGGTCTCCAGTTCCCTGTCTTTTTTGGAACTAAAAAGAACCTTGAGTAGATTCTGGATTCTATTTGGTCCGCTGGGACTGGCTGGATGGCTCTTTTTACTAGCAGTTTTGATATTTCTAGTACTGCTAGTTCCCTTAGACCGGGTGGAACGTCTGGAAGGGTTCCCTTTTGTTGAACTGGGGTTTGAATAAAGGAAATTTTTTAACCCTCGGATATAATTGACTGTACCCATTTGTCTTGAGAAAGGGAAAGCCAGGCTATTGGGTACAGTGATAATTTTCCCCCGGCTGCTTCCGAAGGCGGACAATCGGGCAACATCTCAGGGATGCTGGAAGGGTTTGTCAGAAAGAGGCTCTCTGCTACCCTGATTCTGCGGACCACCTCTGCCCCTAGGGTGGCGTCTATTATTGTTACCCCCTCTGCCTCTGGGGGTAAACTGACTTCGTGCATCAGACGCGACTCCTTGAGATTTGCGGAACCACATTTTCCCTCCCTTCTGTCCTTTGAGGTAAGGTCTAGAAGGGGTGGAGAAACGGACTCCTACGGCAGAAAGAGTCTTGCCATCTTGTTCGCATCTAGTCAAAGTGTCTTTCACTTGAGGACCGAACAAGGTTGAGCCATCAAAGGGGGAGTTTGTGAAAGACGCCTTGAAGGGGTCTGCAAAATTACAAAGCCGCATCCAGGACTGACGCCTTAAAGCCACTCCTGTGCCTGCGGCCCGACTCGCTCCATTGGCTGCATAAGAAATGAGCTGCATGGAAGAGTTAGCAATGGAGTTAAGGATTCCTAGCTGTGAGCTAATCTTATCCTGAGACCCAGCAGCTGACGGATCCTGTAAAACTTCTCCCAACTCTTTGAGAACATCTCTTTGATGGCGGGTGAAGTGGCATAAGTAGTTCAGCGATCTCATGGCAAAAGTCGCTGAAGAAAAAATCCGCTTACCGTGCCTGTCCATAGTCCTAGAATCCTTGTTAGGAGGATTCAGGTACTGAAGGATCAGCTAATTCCTTCTTGGTGGCAGCAGCCACCACCATGGCATCAACTGGAACACCCTTTGTTAAATATCGTCTATCTTGTGGGGCTGTAATAAATTTTGAAGGTCTCCTAGGGATAGGTTCCACCGTATCCGGAGCCATCCACGCCTTCTGAGCCACTACCTCCATGAGAGGGTCGAAAGGCGGAGACACCCAGGAGGTGGAGGGTCGAGATCCGAACGCCTCCAGGTATACTGACTCGTCCTCGGAAGGATTAAGGGAGGGCCAGTTCCCCCTCTGCTTAAGGATTTCAAGGATGTCTGAAAATGAGACATCCTCAGAGGAGGACCTTGGGGATCCCTCCAACTCATCCAAGTCAGTATCTGATGTAGTAGACTCAGGGGAGTCTAGATGTTTCCTCTTACATGTCCTCTTACGCGGGGGTTCCCCTGACGGATCAGGAGAAGCCTCGGAAGAGGAAGATATTCCCAATGGGGAAACCTGAGGCGTTGGATCTCTGGGTCCGGGAGCAAGAGAGTGGGAAAAGACGTTAGCAGGCACTGTAGTGGGAGGAGCTGATGGAACTGTCCGTTGACTAAGCCCAGGGGCTAGTACACTCCTCATCACCTCGAAGGCTCCCCCGTCAGAGAGACCAGAAAGTTCCCGCTCCGAAGAGATAGGAACCCCAGGCCTCACTGAGAGGGAAGGCTCCGAGGCAGATGTCGGGGCCGAGCTCACCAACGCCGAAGCTCCGAGAGGGAGAACGGGGTCGGACAAGGGTCCGATGCCACTCGCCCCCTCGGAGCCAACGAGAGAGACCAGACACCCGGATCCCTCCAATGAAGGTCTTAAGGAGGAAATCGGAGTCGAGGATGACTGAGCCGAAAGGGGTGGTATCGGCTCCAAAGTCACAACGGTGCCGGTTCCGAGGAGCTCTGGCTCCGAGCTCTGTAAGTGTCGAAGGAGGAATGTTCGGTGGATGTGAGATAGCTACTGTCTGTTGAGATGGGCTATGGAGTATTTGGGCCAATGCCTGAGACTTTAATAGTCTACTCACCACTCTCTCGAGGTCGTGATCAGATAGCCTGGATGACCGAGAAGAACGGCTCTGATGGCTCCGCTCCGAGAGCAAGGGTGATCTCGGAGCCGAATGTATAGATTCCACTGAAGGAGATCGAGATCTCTTTTTTGAGATCAATGGAGCCATCGGAGCCGAAGATACGTCGGATCCAGCCTGCGCCGACACTGAATGTCTGGATTTGACAGTATCGGCACCGGATGGAGCTGATACTGAGACTGGTATGGAAGGATTGGCTCCGGCCGGAGCCGATCTCGAACCTGGTGAGGATGAACTTGAAGCCGACGGCTTGGAAGTCTGAGCCGAAGGCTTAACAGGTTTCGAGGGCTTTCCCGGTGCCGACTTAGTTAGGGAGCTCTCGGGCTTTAATAAGCCCCTTAATATCAGCTCATTTTTTCGCTCCTGCAGGACTCTTGGGCTGAAAGCATGACAGATAGCGCAAGAGTCCTGCAGGTGCGAAGGTCCCAGACAATAAACACAAGAAGTGTGACCGTCTGTCAGAGACATCTTCTGACAGCACGAGTCACACTTCTTGAAGCCTGAGACCTTAGTGTCCTTCGACATAACTGTGTCGAGGAAACACAACAGTAACACACACACACACACAAAAACACTCAGTCCAACAATTTAAAATAAAGAGGGATAACACACAGTCATACACAAACAATCCCTGACAGGAAAAAATTTAGGGAGGGGAAGGCCTAAGGCCTAACTAGGGAAATGGGAATAATTTACTCAAAAAAAGGGAACACTGACGGGAATAGGGCTAAAGTAAGTCGTTAGTTAACAAAACACAATATATATATATATAAATTTAAAGGGGGGTAGACGAAAAGTCTCAAAAACTGTTCACTTACCTAGAGCTGGTAAAAGAAGGCACCTCGTTAGCGAAGCGGCAAACGAGATCTGGGTAATCTCCGCCTTGCATCATGGGATATAGGGTTGCTCGAGCTGGTAAAATTAGCTCTCGAGCTTAGCAAGTGCCGAGTCGGAGCCGAGGATCGGCTCCGAACCCATCCAGCAAGAATGAAGGCGAGATTGACAACTTAACATCTCTTAGTAGGATTAAAGCATATACACAACAGTTAGTGATGCATACAAACCTACAACCAGGCATTAGTTATCCATGCATAGTCTGGCTTCACTGTGCATCAGTCACAGGCAACCCAAGTAGCTAAGTACAACAGGCAAGACACAGTTATAATCATTTGTGGGGATGGGAAGCGCATGGAAATGTGTGTATGCTATTCTGTCAGTGTGTGTGTGTGTGTGTGTGTGTGTAAAACTGGGTACTGTGTAATGTGTGCATGTCTGATTGGAATGCAGCTACAGTAGGTGTTGCAGTGCTGTGCTGGTGTCTTACAGACAGACCCTCAAATTGTAGATAGCAGGTAAAACTGGTGCAAGGCAACCGCATAACTTCAACAAGTAAAACAAAAAGAAAAGCCAGCACCGAGGGACTCCATACTGAAAATGTATTTATTCCATCTTCCAATTACACATACACAGAATGGTTTCGGCAAAAAGCCTTCTTCAGTGGTGAATATTCCGTATCCAAAACTGCTTTATATAGCACCAAAATCACCAATTATGACATCACTTCCCTAATTTCTTCATTGCAATATTTAAATGCAAAGTCAAACACCATAAGAAGTATATACATCTCTTATGTATGCAACAAATATAAACATATATATGATCAAATAAACTGAATGCTATTCTGGATTATTTATAGATAAACTTCTTCATAACTTATCACTGAGCCCTGGATGAAATAAAGCTCCTAATTTGATAATCCATTTCCTTTCCTTATTGGTTAGTATGGAATGCCAACCTTGTTTAGATAGTCTATTGCCCTTGACCCGATCAATAATAACAAACATAAAACTAGCTGTTTTGTGGGATTGACAATGTCTGTATAGTGCATTAGTTAGCGTGTTGTCTTATTTCACTAAGATGTTCTGAAATGCGACATCTCAGCTGCCTCGAAGTTTGCCCCACGTAAAAAGCAGAGCACTGACACATAGCCAAATACACTAACCAGTCAGAACTACAATTGCCAAAAAAGTGAATATCAAATAGTTGACCAGTATTCTTACTGATAAAAACTGTGGTTTTGAACATATATCTACAAAAGCTGCAGTGTCCACAGGGATGAGAAGCCACAAGCTTGTCCCCCATAATGGTAAGTTGGTTAGTATGTGGATAGTTCTGAAGGGTCCTTTTGTAATGGGCAAAATAAGAATTTAAAGTTTTGCACCTCCTGAAAGAGAATAGGCATCTAGCCGGCAGATGGGGACTCAATTCCTCATTAGCTTTAAGGATATTCCAATATTTGTTAACTGTATTTTGTAACAAATTAATGTTGTTACCAAATGTAGTAACTAGCCTCTTAGTCTGTGATTTACCCCCTTTATTCTTATTCTTGTACTCAAGTAAATCCACTCTATTACAATTAGTAGCCCATTCACAGGCTCAATGTACATCCAGTGCCCTATAACCCCTCATTAGGAATCTATCCGTAAGATCCTGCTTCTCCTCCAAATAATCACTGTCTGTAGAACATATCCTTCTCATTCTTAAAAACTGGGATTTTGGAATATTGTTGATTGTATGCCTGGGGTGAAGACTAGATGCATATAATAAGTTGTTATACTGTGGGTACTTTCTGTAAACTAAACTGCTCAATGTACCATCTAGTTGTCCTAAAATCTTGACATCCAGAAAATTACAAGTTGGATGTGCAATGGATGAGAAAGAAAAATTTTGGAGTGAATTGGATGAAGTGGTGATGACTGTACCCAAAGGTGAGAGAGTGGTGACTGGAGCAGATTTCAATGGGCATGTTGGTGAAGGGAACGGAGGGGATGAGGAAGTGATGGGTAGGTATGGTGTTAAACAAAGGAATGCAGAAGGTCAGATGGTAGTGGATTTTGCGAAAAGGATGTGCATGGCTGTGGTGAATATGTATTTTAACAAGAGGGAGGAGCATAGGGTGACATACAAGAGTGGAGGAAGATGCACACAGGCAGATTATATCTTATGTAGGAGGGCCAGTTTGAAGGAGATTGGAGACTGTAAAGTGGTGACCGGAGAAAGTGTAGTTAGGCAGCATAGGATGGTGGTTTGTAGGATGACGTTGGTGATCAAGAAGAGGAGGAGGAGTGTGAAGGCAGCACCAAGGATCAAATGTTGGAAATTGAAAAAGGGTAATTGTGAGGTGGAGTTCAGGGATGGCAGTGAAGAGTTACCAAATAGCTGGGTAACTCCAGCAGAGCTAGTAAGGGAGATGGCTAGAAAGGTGCTTGGTATCACATCGGGACAGAGGAAGGATGACAAGGAGACATGGTGGTGGAATGAGGAAGTACAGAAGAGTATACAGGCAAAGAGGTTGGCAAAGAAGAAGTGTGGTTGTCAGAGAGATGAAGAAAGTAGACAGGAGTACAAGGAGATGAGGTGCATGGCAAAGAGAGAGGTGGCGAAGGCTAAGGATAAGGCATATGAAGAGTTGTATGAAAGGTTGGACACTAAGGATGGAGAAAAGGACCTGTACCGATTGGCTATACAGAAGGACCAAGCTAGGGAAGATGTGCAGCAAGTAAAGGTGATAAAGGATAATGAGGGAAACATACTCACAAGCGAGGAGAGTGTGTTCAGGAGATGGAAAGAGTACTTTGAGGGGTTGATGAATGAAGAGAATGAGAGGGAGAGAATGTTGGATGATGTAGGGATAGTGAATCATGAAGTACAATGGATTAGCAAGGAGGAAGTAAGGATAGCTATGAAGAATGGAAAGGCTGTTGGCCCAGATGACATACCTGTGGATGCATGGAGGTGTTTAGGTGAAATGGCAGTGGAGTTTTTAACCAGATTGTTTAATGAAATCTTAGAAAGTGAAAGGATGCCTAAGGAATGGAGAAAAAGTGTTTTGGTACCGATTTTTAAGAATAAGGGTGATGTGCAGAGCTGTAGTAACTGCAGAGGGATTAAACTGATTAGTCACAGCATGAAGTTATGGGAAAGAGTAATGGAAGCTAGGTTAAGAAGGGACATGATGATTAGTGAACAGCAGTATGGTTTCATGCTGGAAAAGAGCACTACAGATGCAATGTTTGCTCTGAGAGTGTTGATGGAAAAGTACAGAGAATGTCAGAAGGAGTTGCATTGTGTTTTTGTAGACTTAGAGAAAGCATATGACAGGGTGCTTAGAGAGGAGTTGTGGTATTGTATGAGGAAGTCAGGAGTGTCAGAGAAGTATGTAAGAGTGGTACAGGATATGTACGAGGGTAGTGTGACAGCGGTGAAATCTGCGGTGGGAGTGACGGATGCGTTTAAGGTGGAGGTGAGGTTACATCAAGGATCAGCTCTGAGCCCTTTCTTATTTGCAATGGTGATGGACAGGTTGACAGACGAGATCAGACAGGAGTCCTCATGGACTATGATGTTTGCAGCTGACATTGTGATCTGTAGTGAGAGTAGGGAACAGGTGGAGGAGACCCTGGAGAGATGGAGATATGATCTAGAGAGAAGAGGAATGAAGGTCAGCAGGACTAAGACAGAATATAAGTGTGTGAATGAGAGGGAGGATAGAGGAATGGTGAGGATGCAAGGAGTAGAGGTGGCGAAGGTGGATGAGTTTAAGTACTTCGGATCAACAGTTCAGAGTAATGGTGAGTGTGGAAGAGAGGTGAAGAAGAGAGTACAGGCAGGATGGAGTGGGTGGAGAAGAGTGTCAGGAGTGATTTGTGACAGACAAGTACCTGTAAGAGTGAAAGGGAAAGTCTAAAAGAGGGTAGTGGGACCAGCTATGTTATAATGTTATATGGGTTGGAGACAGTGACATTGACAAAAAGGCAGGAGTTTGAGCTGGATGTGGTACAGTTAAAGATGTTAAGATTTGCACTGGGTGTGACAAGGGTGGACAGGATTAGGAATAAGTATATTAGAGGGTCAGCCCAGGTTGGAAGGTTTGGGGACAAAGCCAGACAGGCAAGATTATGTTGGTTTGGACATGTGCTGAGGAGGGATGCTGAGTATATTGGAAAAAAGATGCTAAGGATGAAGCTACCAGGTAACAGGAAAAGAGGAAGGCCTAAGATAAGGTTTATGGATGTGGTGAGAGAGGACATGCAGGTGGCTGGTGCGACAGAGCAAGATGCAGAGGACAGGAAGAAATGGAAACAGGTGATCCGCTGTGGCGACCCCTAACTGGAACAGCTGAAAGAAGATGATGGTGTCATAAGTAGCAGTGAATTCAATCCCCCACTGGTTTCCATTAATATATTCCAGGAACGCAACTGGTTACCATTAATATATTCCAGGAACCCCAAAGGATAATCAACACCCCCATGACATAACAGCCGAAAATCATCCAAAACACACCTCCATATGTCTATTTCAGTAAGGAAAATGTTATGCATTTCATCATAAATGATTTGATCTTCTATATACCTCATAAAGAAGTTCGCATATATGGGGGCAAATGAAGCCCCCATAGCTGTTCCCTGTTGTTGCCAATAACATTCTCCCTTAAAATGAAAGACATTTTTTGTTAAAATATGTTCTGTCAAACAAGTAATAAGGGTATTAAAACCCGGCGGGTACAAATTGGCTTTGTTCAGCCAATAATCCAAAGTTTGTAATCCTGCCCAGTGAGGGATACTGGTGTAAAGGGATTTAACATCCAGCATGTACATGAGCCAGTGGGGTTCCAATTGAGAATCTGAAATAATTTATAGAAATTCTGTAGTATCCTTTATCCTCACCCTAACATATGGTAATAATGGATGTAAATATTGAGTCAAAAATACGGAGATGGGCTCAGTTAAGGACCCTCTCCCTGAAACAATAGGCCTACCCGGAGGCTGACTCAAATTTTTGTGAATTTTAGGCAAAAGATAAAGGTACTGTTGGGCCGGATCATTGACCATGAACTGTTGCTTAACCTGTACACCGATAATACCTTCCTCCACTGCTAGTTCTAAAAATGAATCAGTTTCCTTTTTAAATTTTAATGTGGGGTCAGTTGGCATCTTCCTATAGTGTAGAGGGTTGGACAATTGTCCATTTCCCTCATTCCAGTAATAACTGGCATCCATAGTTACCAACACCCCACCTTTATCTGTCGGAAGGATGATAATATCAGTCTTGGCATATAAATCCTTAAGAGCCTGTTGTTCCCCCTTTGAAAGATTATGTCTAAACCTTTGAGATAAATTATAATTAAAATGTAGATCCTTCAAAACCTCCTCCTGAAAAATTGCTACATGCTTGTTCATTGGTGGCATGAATTTTGATTTGTGAAAACGAAATTCAGAATAACTGGAAGAAGTCTCTGTTGTACCAAAAAACAATTTTAAATTCAACTTTCTGCAAAAAGCAATCAAGTCTGACACAAGAACATTTTCTTCCATGAAAAAGCTAGGTACAAATCCCAAACCTTTATTAAGTAAGGCTGTTCATCTTTTGATAAAACATACTTGGAGATGTTATGTATGTTATAAGTGTTAGTTTCTGCTTCATTATTGATTGTAACAAATTCTCTAAAGTTACAACCTTTGTGTTTGCGCCCCCTTTAGGTCTTTACCCCTAAAGGGCTAGCCTGGGTCCATACTTTCTTAGGGTCTGGGGATTCACTGACATATGTACCCTATGTGTCAGTCATAGAAGTTTCTTCCCCTGAGGTACTGAATGAGCTTTTTTCTTCCTAATATTGGGCCTACTTGTATTACTGTCTTTAAAACTAACACCCCTCTGTGACTCAAAGGGCCTGCCCCTCTCATAGTCATCCATACCTCTATGGAATTTATGTAACTTCCTTTCTTTGATTTCATTCTCAAAACTGACAAGATCCCTGGATAGTTTTCCCAAGTTCTCAGCAAAAGGTGGGCTTCCCTCATATTGTTTCATATTCTCACATGTTCCATTAACCTCCTAAATATGCTGCTCAATGGTTCTTTGATAATAGGATGTTAGAATGTCAGCAAATGCCATAGTGGCTCTTTGTTGTGCTTTATTCCATTCATCCATCAGTATATCATCTGGTTTTCCAACCAAAGGCTGGGTTCTAACCCTTAAGCCACGCGGTGTGATACCTTTGCATTTATATGCCTTAAATAGTTTTAAGTGCCATATATTTGTTCTTAAGATTTTCATCTCCTTATTTAACTTTTGAAAGAGCAAGTTACAGCCGTCTACTGGATCTCCATTTTGTTCCTGTGGGACTCCTTCCACATTAGTCCCAATTCCAAAGATTTTGATATCATCTCGATCGGCACAGAGCTCCTGCAAAATATTTTGGAGGTCCATGACCATAAGCCACTAACTTGCACAACTTGTACACCACAATATGGCCGGAGGTTGAAATCAGTATGACCATGTTTTATTAAGATAAAAAGAATTCCACTATCCAATTGCTCAGCCTTTAGGAAAAAGACCAGTTAACGTAACCCTGAGACTATAATAGCCTTAATAATGGACTATTACTACTGAGAGAGGCAGGCCCACCAGAATCCAAAAGTTGAGAGTATATAATTTAGGGGACAAAATAATCTGCTACCTAAATATCAAGAAATTTTGTACTCAATAAGATCTTCCTAGGACCATAATATAATTAGGAATAACCAGGACCCTTCATTCCTAAAGAATATTGAGGTACAGCACCTATATATGATGGTTTACAAAAATATGTGTTAAATTATTTTGATCACTATTTTCTTAATAATTCTGTATTAAAATATCCTTATGGTGAAAATTAGGCTATCATACTTTAAGATCAAAATTGCCCTGGAATATGAATCATTCTTGTCTCCTGACTATGTATTATGTCAGATTATCCTGTGAGGAGAAAGAATAAAGTGTTTAAGGAAGTGGATATGGCCGCATGTACTAAACAATTCCTTCTGCATTGCACTGACTCTACTCTGATGACAGATGTCTAAAATAAATAAATAAATGTGTGTGTGTGTGTGTGTGTGTGTGTATATATATATATGTATATATATATATATATGTATGTATATATATATATATATATATATATATATATATATATATATATGTGTGTATATATAGCACTGCACATGCTCAAAAGGAAATCACGGGAGCCACTACTTTAATCTGTTGAAGTCTTATAAGTTTTTGTAAGAGGAAAGCCCTTAGTACAATAATGACTTTTTTGGCATTGTTACACAATGGCACAGCTCCCTTCATTTGTTTATTTAACATCTATTAACTGGGAAAGTCTGACTAGGACAGAGCCTGTTTTCAGCAGAGGCCCGGGGGTAAAGGATCCAGACACATGTCTTTGAAATCTGATTTTACAGCATTTTGGTTTACTAAACTATTTTACTATGCTAGTATGTGCTACATTCCTCCTACCTGTAAGCAGGAAAAAAAAAGCGCAGGCTTATAACACAACTCTGATGGTATTTGCTAACTTCCCAGAATGCCGATCATAGTTACAGTTGAGGCGGCCACACTCCTACACTTTTGATTCCAGAACTGAAATATAATGTTAGACAGCAACAGGTATACAGGTGGGTCCAAATTTTAAAACAAGTAGCAAGGGAACTTAGGGTAGCCAAGCAACAACAGTCACTTTCGGACACAGATACACATCTGATCACACAATTGGCTGTTGCATCGATGAATTTGGGCATCAGTCCATTTTCATCTATAATTGCTGCCTCACTCTGGTTTTACTGAGCCCAAAAGTGAAAATGAGAAAATTTTTTATTATTATTCAGTTTTTAAGTTGCATGCACAGTTCATGGTTACTTTGATGATTGTACTTTCAGTACGCTCTACAGAGCAAAGTAAGCAGTTCACTGAACAACTGTACCGTTTGCCCTTCTTATTTAAAGAAGGCAGATTCTATTGTTCTTTAAAATTTCCAGTTCCAGCAATGACAACGTACTTTAATAGATGCACAATCGTTGTACTATGTGATGACATTTGTTCATCTGTAATCTTCTTTCTAGTGTGCGCGCATGTGCGTTTCGTTGACATCGCTGTTCCTTTTTAACCCGACCCGTTTTCATTTGAGATCAGGGAATAAAAACTCTGCAAAACATATTGATAAAGAAAAATCTCTCCCTTGACTCACTTGAAATGGAAAAGTGTACTCTTTTGGCTGTACATTTTTCAATTTCTACAAAAGAACAGTGTGTTTCTTTTTTTTTTTTGTTTCACACCATGAATGTACGACTTGAAAAAGGGGCAGCGCCTGCCCCTGCACCCAGGCCTAAATTCACCACTGCACACTCACACTCACACTCACACTCACACTCACACTCACTCACTCACACTCACTCACTCACACTCACTCACTCACACTCACTCACTCACACTCACTCACTCACTCACACTCACTCACACTCACTCACACTCACTCACACTCACTCACACTCACTCACACTCACTCACACTCACTCACACTCACTCACACTCTTTCTTACCGCTAGATTATATGTTGTGCACAAGTACTGTAAAGTAAGTCACTCTTACCCGGTCTCACTTTAACCTTGCACTTCGGAATGTCTTGGATTATCTTTTTAATCTTAAAATGTTACAATACTGAAACAAAACAACTTGTAATACATAAATTAAAAACTGCAAGTTAATTTTTTTCAATATTTTAACATTTTAAAATTAAAATAAGCCAAGACTTTCCGAAGTGCCAGCAGGAGGTGGAAGTGCTGTTCTTCTCTGTTTGTTGCTACAGCAGAAATTTGATGGCTGGTTAGGTTAAAGTGAGATTGGATAAGAGGGAGTCTAATGTACGATGAAAACTTAGATACTTTTATTTGCAAACTGAACCATTTCATACTGCTGCAGTGTGAGATGTTAAAATTAGTTATTTTATTTTAAAGGCATCCTGGCAGAAAGTTACACACACAAGAAATCTGCAATTGTGCCTGTCCATTTCTTCAACCCTGGAGTCTGCAAGCTTTTCCAGTGCGGAATAAAACCACTTCTGGCTGTGACTAACATGGCCCAAAGAAGCTAAAGCTGGAAAGAGTTTATCCTCCACTGAGAACAGGCAAGTTAGGCAGGATGAGGGGCTTTGAAAATGTTGGTCTTGTCTGACCAGAGTTTAGCTAAATATTGTATGATATGCCAATAAACTTCTCAACTGTCAAACAATTTGGGCAGTCACATGCCTAATGGGTAGTAGCCACCTCTAAAGCAAAGGAAAAATTAGCTGGGGAATGTTATTATGAGTTTATGCATCAAGAATCCTATACAAAAATGTTTGCGTAAACAATCTCCAAGTTGTAAAGGCAGTAGGCTGACTGGCACAATAAAAAATATGTGCTGCAGCTGTTAAACTATTAGTATCTGTTCCTTGCTCCTTGGTTTACTTCCAAAACGCTGCAGAGGGTTTCTTGTACAACAGTGTAAGCTGTGGAGTTAGTAAAGGAGGAATGCTGTTGCACTGAAATTAGCATGCTGGATTAGTAAAATAAGACGTTAACTGTTTATCAAATGAGGTTCTCTATGTCTTCAGAGCTGGATGTATGTGACCTAATAAGCAGTGTTCTAGGATGGTATAAATATAGCCGGTCTAACAATTACTGTTATGCTTGTTAGCAGGGCTGTAAAAATATTGTACCCTCCTTGAAGTTGCTCCAGTATGTTAATTCTTTATTTTTTCCAATTTGCGACTAACCTTGGATTGCAGCATGGCAGATTAAATATAAATGCATTAACAAGAGGAAAATGTACAAAGTTCAGAATTTTAATTCTGATAAGCGTGAATTTAGAAACAGGAGCAGTATTAGCCTTGGTACGTTTTCCTTAGCTGTCCCAGATGACTGCTTAATATATTCTCTTACACTTCATATCAGTTTGTCTTCTATTTCTCCTTTGGAGGGTCAGAGCCACAGCAGACTAAGAAAACAAATTTGAAAATTTTGAAAAATAATTTACATGGCTTGCACTTACAGCCTATTTTTCAATCATTATCCTCAGCTTGTGACTATAACCAAGGAAGGACGGAGGGAGTTAGACCTGAACTGCACTCAGAATGCCTTCTAAGGCCTCTGATCCTGCTTCAAGATCACATCAGTTCTGGACAACAAAGTTGCAGCTGCTGTCCCACTCTACAATGCACCACTCGCCTCACAATCACTTAACAAAATCCAAAGTACTTATATTCCTCCACCAAGTGCTAGTGTCATATTCCATCCCTAACTGAAGATAACAATGCGCTTTCATGGAATAATATGGCTTCTCATCCGCAGGTGCTGACTCTCATCCTAGGCACTTTTTTCTCTCAGCAGAGAATCCCATGGAAGCATGCCACCAATCAAAACCAGATGGAGTCAAAAGGACATCATCATCTGCAAACAACACACAGAATATACATTGTTCCTGAAACTTGACTGCAACTTGACATTCTGTCCATGACTATCTTGATGAAGGGACATATACATTGAAGGTGCCAACAATGCAGATATAACTCTCACTGCATTTTTACAGGAACTGATCAACCCTTAGCAGAAGTCCTAGTACACCATACTGTTTCACTGCCTCCCGCAGCATGACTAAACATATAATCAGATGACCCTTCCAAGGCTGCAAATCATATTTAAACTGGATTAAATAGCCCCCACAAATTATTGAAAGACTGTTCCTCCCTGCCTTTTTCTCTCTTTATTTATCTATTTTATTTATTTAGCTTTACCTGGCGAGTTGAATAGGTCCAAGTAACATTTTCAGTCAACGCCCAGGCCATAAAGCAATATACATATTGCAAACAAAATGAAACACACAAAACAATGAATAACTAATAATCAAGGAAACAAACAATTAAAACAATATAAAAAAAAACAATTACTGTTGAGGTTAGAAACAGTATATTATGCTTTACAGAGTGACATAGGTACACATAAATTAATAAAAGAGAAAAATCATAGCAATATTTTTTCATGTAGTATATGCATATATTTTGTTTTTAATGGTTATCACTCATGCCAATATTACATAAATTACTCAATTCCTGCTTTTCTTTAAACCTCATTCTCCTGGCTAAACATTATTTCATACTTACTACTCCCACAGATTCTGTTTATTTCTATGAAATTTGCTTCTTCCCTTTAATTAAAAAAAAATCTCCAGTTCTTTTATCTCCTTTACAATATTAAGTACTTCAATTACATCTGGTTTTCATTTTCTAGTAACTGCTTCTTGGCAGTCAAGAGTATGAAACATACTAAGGCATGACTATGTACAGGCAATTCAGATCTCGAGTCCCAGATTTAAAGAATTTTCCTTAGTTGTAACTATTGGCACCCCCAATATTTCTGACAAAACAATGCAGTGAATTTTAAAATCTACCAAATCATTAAACGCCAAAACAAACGTTTCCAGTTATCTCTCCCTTCTCATCCCATCAGCAGCATTTGCTATCTACCTGAGGAAAAATTCTCTGAAGTCTGCCTAGGGTATTAAAACACATGTGTAAACACTTTGAAGCAAAAATCCTAAACCTTCTGGACTTTGTAGCAAACTTGGACGCCATGCAGATGTCCTCCAACTGTTCCTTTTGTAAACTGCATTTCCAGTTTCTCTTCCCATTCTTTCCTAATCTATGACTGATTCTTATACTGACTATGTAACATTTTATATGCCCTACAAATTATTCCTTTTTTAACAGCAGCTTCTGTTCAAGATACCTGAGATGGTCTTTCAGTTAGTGCTCCCCTATCCTTTTTTTCTTTGCTTGTACTCTATTATCAATCCCTAGTAGGGAAGGCAGTCTCTAACCTGCATTCCAAACTTCCTCCTGGCCTCATCCCACTCTTACTTTTCCCTCCATAGTTATTTGCTGCCAGTACTTTGGTTCTTTTGAAAGTTTTCTCCAGTAATTTCCAGCCCACTCTTGCCTATCTTCTACAGCCCTACCTGAAGTCATCCTTATTTATAAAATTCCCTTTCTCCATTACCTTGTTACTTTCTGACACTTTATAAATATAATACTCTGTATGGTTGTATTCTCCTTCAGGGCTGGCATCCAAAATCCTATGTGAGCCTTATTTCTTGACCCCCCCCCCACCTTTTCATCATCAACATGCCTTTCCACTTTGATTTGTATGTATAAGCCTCAACGGCATACCTCTAAAGAATCCCTTCAAATAAGGTAACCTTAATTATGTTGGTGAGAGGGAGAAGGGGAAACATGAGAAGAAATGGTTTAGAACAGAGGGACATAGGCTTAATTGTCTTCCTGCATTTACCTTGTGCCTAATCACAAAACTACTTGGCTCGAAAGAGAAAGGGAATGTAGGTAATAGACATCTAGGATTAGAATCACTGAAGAGATCAAAAGATAAGTGGTCTCTTAAGGTTGTATTTCTAATAACATGTAACTCCAAATTTAAAATATAAAATACATAAGAGTATGGACAGCATGACTTCCTAATACACCAACTGCAAAATTTCCAGCTCTTAATAAAATGATGAGGGTAAGGTTAGAGAGCTGGAGCTGGATGTAAGATTGGTATATTTGTCATCATACCATAATTAGAAAAAATTAGAGGTTAAATATGTCAGTGAGGAATAAAATATTATAAGTTTCTAAACAAGCTAATTAACACGTATTCTATAACCTTGAGATATAGTTGGTAAATTAATTATGACAAAAAGGTCACGACTCGTGGTAAGTAGCTATGTTGTGGACTGACTTCTCCATGGACAGACAGGATAACGAAAACATACTGTCTGTATAAGATTAGGCTGTAAACATAAAAAGACTGCAGCAATTCATAACACAAAATTCTGTAAATGTTTAGCAGTCATATCATAGTTATTTTTAAAAGCTGGTTCTGCTGTCAAACCCCCAGATTATTGGTAGGCAATGCAGACATGGGGGGTGTACTGCAAACATTTCACATCAAGATGGTCCAGAGTAGGAGATAAGGGATCAAATGTTCCCATAAGTGCTGATGTTTACACCTGTCTATATTCAATCCCCCTTTTCTATGTACACTTTAAGGAAGAAAGCATGATAATGCAGATATACCCCAGGGATTACCTCAGTGTCACTGCTCAACAGAGGCACAGCAAAATAATGGGTATAGTTCCCCATACTAAAGGGGTGGCGTAAGCCACAAAACTATGGGCTAGGCTTGTAAATGCCCTCGGGCAGATAGCCTAGTATGAACCTATGAACCTATGAACCTATAATAACGAATAACAGGGGTCTAGCATTTGCTATGGTTATCAAATATAATTTTGACAGTGTCCCAGTTCATAAAAGTAGGGATAGCCACATAAAAACAGACCAGCAATGTACATATGTCAAGCATTCTACTAATAAAACCTTATACTATAAGGGGACAGCCACCATAGGCCAATAAACAAGTAAGTAATATAATAACCTGAAAAGGGAAAACATAAAAGTAAAAGAAAATCATGACGTTGTTTGTTAAATCACATAGGTTTAAAGGTATAGTAATATGGCTCAAATTGTGCTTGTCCCACTAAGCAATACATTTAGACTGTTTAGCCGAGTACTTAGAATCAAAAAATATTTTCACCTCAGCAGCTCCATGCACTAAACTTAATTAAGATACATCAGCTTGCCATGGTGTTCCTCCATAGTTAGATGTTACACTACCTTTCTATGTGGACATCTGATTCACGGAATGTTAAGAGCATTCAACTAGAAAAGAAAACTATTCTTTTCACTTGGTCTTTAAATCTAAAGCTAACATAACTCTTGTACAGGAACACATCTGATACCTGAACAATGGAAACCTGCTCTCAAGAAAAAATGGATTAAGATTATCACAGCTTCTGGCAAAAATATGAACAGCTCAGGAGTAGCTATAGTAAAGGAAACTTCCCCTCAGGATATTAAAAGTTACAACAAATCCTGATGGTAGGTGGTGCTATATGACGTTCAGCTGCCCCCATCTTGATAAACCTATATTACAATTAAACATATATTCCCCTTGTATCAAACACCATGAATTTATAATGACAATTTATCAAATCCTTTTTTCCTTCCCTAAATATTACTATATTCTAGGAGGAGACTAGAATTCTGTTCAGGATCCACTGACCGACAGAAAAAACTCCAAAGCCAAACACAGCAACTATGTCTCTTTAGCCATAATGGAACTTAGAAATGATTTCTACTTATTTGATCCTCATACCTCCCAACCCAATAATACCCCCCAAAATAAATTCACTTTTTACTCCCACTGCCACAAGATGTGGTCCAGGTAGGTGTTTTTTTATTTTTCATTTCTAATATTTTTTAAACTTTAATGTCTTATCTCACACTGAACCTAGACTTCTTTCCGATCACTCCAAGATTACTAGAACTGTTGACTGGCCAAAGATCATCTTATTAAAAAAGATGTTATAACTGGTCATTAAATCCTAACTTACTAAACAGTAAAGAGATATTACAAAAAATGTATACCATCCTTGATCAAGCTTTGAACTCTAATGGCCTTAACCAACTACCCTTTGTCATTTACTGGGCTTCCATCAAATCCTTAATTAGAGGTGCTTTAATTAATAAAGCTTCTTACTACAAAAAAATCTCCTCCAAGAATCCTCTGTTAAAAATAAAATTACTAATCTCAAAACACACCTCCAATCAAAGTTTAACCTCGAATCTGAAAAATAGTTAATCCACTTAGAGAAAAAGCTTCTTGATCTTATTAATAAAAATCTATCGTTCCAAGAAATAAGAACACTAACAAATTATTCTGAATGGCCCAACATGCCAGCTAAAATTCCCTGCAAGATTAATAAACCAAAATAAACTATTCCCTAGTATAACAAAACTATCCTACCATGGTAAGAACTATTATAATACTCATGATATAATTGAGATTTTTGAAAAAATTTACATTGGTTCATGTAGCTCCCCCCCCCGACCTTTCACCAAATAAACTAGATATGGGAATTTTTTTTAAATCAACTAAATTTTCCTAAACTCAACCCTGAACAACAGACAATATTATCATCCCCTATTACTCAACAAAAAACAATTATACTAATCAACAAGTTTAAGCCTAATAAAGCCCCCGGTCCTGATGGTCTTACCTCAGAATTTTACAAGGCATTTCTTCAAAAAATATCCTTCTTTCTTCTCCATCTGTTTAACTATATCACTCATAATGGAATAAATGCCTTACAATTAAACCCCTCTAAAACGATCTTTATCCCTAAATCTAATTCTGATCTTAAAAACCCTTGGAACTAAAGGCCTACTGCTCTTATTAACCTTGACATAAAGATCTACGCATCTATTCTAGCTAACAGAATTAAACTCATTATCCCTTCCATTACTTCAACAGAACAATCAGGATTCACTCAGAATAGACAAACCTTTGACAATACCCTCACTCTTGATGCCCTGATAACTCTCTCTGCCATTACATGCATACCCATTTATGCTCTGGATATTGATGCCTCCAAAGCCTTCAACAAACTTAATGTCAATTTTCTACTATCCAGTCTACCCAGGTTCAATATTCCCCCAGCTTTTATACAAACCATTAGAACTCTAAATTCTAACGCTCATACTATCTTACAAAACAACGATTGTTCTTCTTGAATTGATATTAAAAATGGAGCCAGACAAGGATGCCCAATGTCCCCTTATCTATTGAACCTATATATTGAACCTTTATTCTTACTAATCACCCAAAAATCATTCAATCACATTCCCACTCTCTTCAATACTAAAATTGCATTACCAACTTTTGCTGATGACCTCGACCTTTATTATTCCCTTCCTAATTCTGATATTCAAAAAATATTAGATTCAGTTGATAACTACTCGAGATTCTACAACTACAAACTAAACTTAGGGAAAACAGATATTTTTCCCCTTAACCCTTTCTGTCGATTTTCTATCTATTTTTCTCCCCCCCAAATTAAAATTAATAATTCTTTACAATACCTAGGTATCTCTGTTCAACAAGACCCCAAACAAATCTATTTGAACAACATTTCCAAACTTCGGTCTAACATCCAAAAAGATCCAAATAGATGGGCAAATTTGCACCTCTCATTTCTCGCTAAAGTTGCCACTATCAAAATGAATATTCTTCCCCATCTTTTATATGGCTTTAATGCTTCCAACATAACCATCCACAACAAATTTTTTAAATCCCTTCACTCTATCTCCAAATTTCTATGGTTCCCCAAATCAATTAGAATCAGTTATAGAAGTCTAATTCTGCCCAAAGACAAGGGTGGTTTAAATCTTCCTAATTTTAAACTCTATTATGATATTATCAATAGTAACATAATCTTAATATATGACTATGCCCCTAACTTGTCTCTCTGGTTCCCCACCTGGACAAAACTCTTTTATAATTATATTAAAACATTACATTTTAATACCAAAGCCCTCCCCTTCCTCTCTGCAGAAAACCTGAAAAAAAATCTTGAATTACACACATCTGTTAAACATAAAATAACTATCCTTCAACAGATTTTCAAATCTTTGAACCTGCCTAATGCTTTCAATACCTTGCAACCTATTCATCTCAACCCCAACCTCAAACTGAACAACAAAATGATCAAACTAAATAAATACCCTCTTATCAAAGAGTTAACTATAGCTGATATCTTCTTTATATAAATAATTCTATAACAGATATAAGATTACAAATGTGTCTACCCAAAAGCTATAAGATAATCTTAAGACAAATCCTTGACCTTTGTCGTAACATTTTGGATGATAAGTCTCTAATTCTTAATGACATAAAAACCTGCAAATCCATATGGAACTTGCTCTTACTTAAAAAGAAAATGATCTCTGATTCTTATAAACTTATTCTTTCTATTAGAACTCAAAATGATTTAATCTTTTCAAACTACTGGAAAGACCTAGAACCTTCAATCTCTCCCAACCAAATCTCCCAAGCTATCCAACTTTCCTCAAATTTTATTCCCCTTAAAAAACTTAACTACACCCAAATTATGATACTAAATAATGAATATCTCACTCCAAGTATACTGTCTAAAATTTATCCCTCATCCTCTCCTCTCTGTCCACACTGTATTAACCACAAAGCTGACCTGCTTCACATTTTTTGGAGCTGCAAATGCTCCTACAGACTTTGGTGCTCACTTAAGAGTCCAACTAGAAAAGATGGGATATGAGAAGCAACTCTGTCTTCGAAATTTGCACCATTACATATCCTTCCTACAGGATTGTTTCAAATTACAGATACGTATTTTAATAACTCTCTTTACCCTAATCAAATTTTACATCACACTTGACTGGAAGGTGCTTCAACAAGTATTAGTTTAAGGGTGTGCACACTTATGCAACCAGCTTATTGTACGTTTATTTTTTATATTTTTTCCCCTAACAGATTTGTTTTTCAATTGAATTGTACAGGTTATAGGTCACATTAAAGGTAGGAAATGTTTTGAAATGATTTACTGTGGTCTCATTTTTTTATATCACAAAAACCTGGCATTTTAACCGGGGTGTGTACACTTTTTATATCCACTGTATGATCATATTCTAACTATTTATTCCTGCAAGTAGAAAGTAGACAGGATTCTGTTAACGACGTTTTCTTTTTCAGTCAAGCCTTTGTTATGGTAAAGACAGACAATATTGCTAGCTTTATTATTTCTAGACTGCTGTGCAATTTCTTGGCTGGCACACTATAAGCGGATGCCCTCTAATGGGCATCAATTCTTTTCTTAACCATAACTACCAATATATACACTGTATTCCAAATGTAAAAAGTTTTGATAAAAATTATCCAACCTTCCCCAAAAATGGCTGCAAATTAGCAACTCACTATCTTCTTGAGTTCAATTTACTATTCAAAGTCCATTTTACTAATAATATAATGCTTGACCGTGTCAGTACCGTACACAGCAATGTCAAACTCAAAAGAAAAGCTAAAATTATAACACAACAGTGTTACCTGAAAGGATACAAATATTTATTAAGTGCGCTCACCCAGCTTTTTTTTCGGTCTGTTTCTTTTTCAGAAGATGATGCAAAAACTTCATCTAAGATGCAAGTCTAACAGCAGCTCCATAAGCTTGCAATAAGTGAAGGAATAAAACCAGCATTCTAGGTAATACAGAACTGCTGAGAGTTCGTATACAACATACCTGTCATCTTCTATAGGCAGTTGAGCAAGTGGTGATTTTTTAGGGCTAACAGGAGAGCTAGCATGGGAAGCTTTTTCTTCACTTGTTCCCTGGTGACTTTTCGCAGCAGTATCACTCTCGCATATCTTCTGCTTCAGGTGCTGAATTTCACTCTCCAGTCTGTAAGGACACATTGAGTAATGCAATATTAGTTTCTATGTCTGTGAGAATGTTACCGGACATTTAGTATATGCAAGCACTGACAGGGAGATAGAAAGACAAGCATACATTACCAGCGTAGTTTATGTAAAACTCTAGTATAAGTTAGCTAATATAAGGTATTATACGCACACTACAAGCAAATTCATACTGACACACAAAGGCAAAGAAAGATATAATACAATCAGTCTAACTAAACACACTTGTGTAGAGGTTTAAAATGGAAATTTACAATGAAGTGGCTTTAAAACAAGCATAATAATTTAACTGCAAATGAGATGCTAAAGCTGCTTGATTGTACTGCATTTGTTACTGTTTTTATGCACTTTAACAAGCTTGTGTTGTGATGCAGCTGTGTGTTCTGTAGCAAAGAAGGAAAGGAAAAAGCTGCAGCATGTGACTGTTACCAAAAGGACTTTAAAAATTAATACTGAGTTTTTTTCTTTTATTCTTCTTCTTCTTATTTTAATACAATAGTTTTTATTCACCCAGTAAACCACTATAAGCACTGCTGGCCTGTTTTCTTGGGCAACACAAGAACTGTGGGCTAGTTAATAAACCTGATAAGAACAATTACGGACCATGAAAACAGAACTGGTACCAGCTCAGTGCGGCTTAACATACAATCCTCCCATGCAGTTCAGAAAGGAAGAGAAAGTCAAGTTTGCTCAGAAATGCATGACAATAATTCTCAGCTTTTTAAGGTCAAGTCCTAGAAGTGAAGCTAGGCAAAGGGAAAGTCAGTCAGGTCTATCAGCTAAGACACTTACATTTCCTAAGAGTGACTTTCAGTCTTGTACAAGCTAATATCTATATATATGTGTATGGGTTCCCTTCGGATTCTCGAAATCTTAAAACTTTCCCTTTTCCTCACTGTAGTGTGATCTCGGAGTTGGTATATTTAAGTAGCAGTGGTGTAGGGGGTGCATGGGGGCTTGTCCCCCCTGCAGAAACACTGAGAAAGTGTTTTTTTTTGTTTTTTCTTTTTTTATGTTGGATTTATTTTGGAATCTCAACATTCCAAAACATCGATCATATGGTCTCGATCATATGAAATTCGAGATTCCACTATATATATATATATATATATATATATATATATATATATTTTTTTTTTTATATATATACACACACACACGTATACATGCACATTTATGTGTGCTTTTTAGTAAAAAAAAATTAAAAATAGAGAGCCAACAAAATAATAAAGGATATGTAGTACTAAATTAAGTAAAAACAGATGGCCACATAGTCTTCTCAAGAGAAAAAAACACAAGCACAAAACTACAGTTGTGTACACTTACCATAAATGCAGATGATCAAGTGTATTCACTGTTGCAGTCATCACATTTGGTTGATCCCTGCCTGGGTAGCCCTCAGTCGGCCCGAATACCACAGGCTTAGTATTTCTACGTCGGTTGCTGTCGCTTCAGGACTGACGTCAGGTCAGTGAAAACACTCGAACATCGACATTTATGGTAAGTGTATACAACTGTACTATATTCTTCGTGTTTCACTGTTGCAGTAATCACATTTGGGTTGATTCCCAAAGCTGAAGAAAAGGGTGGAGGCAGTCAAGAAGACTGAGGGCTGGCTAGGATGCCCTGCAAGAATGCAGTGGCAAAGCCTGCCCTGGATTTGGAGAAGATAGGCAGGTGGTAATGCTTGGTGAAGGCATGAACAAATGTCCATGTTGCAGCCTCCAGGATGTCCCTGGTGGGGACTCCTCTGAGGAAAGCTGCAGAGGTAGAGATTGCTCTGGTAGAGTGAGTCCTGACCCCTTGGGGGAGGTTTCCTGTGTTGCTTGTAGCATAAAATGGATGCAGTGTGCTATCCATTTGGAAATGGTTTGTTAAGATATGGCTTTGCCCTCTGCCCCTGCAGCAAAGCTGACTAACTGATCAGTCTTTCTAAATGCAAATTCTGAAGGTAATGCTACTCAATGCTAGAAGTCTAAACCTCAAAATTCACTCTCCCGAGGCACTCCTAAAAATGGAGAACATTGATATCTGTGCAGTAACTGAGACCTAGTTCAAGGCTCCAGAGAGCACCCCTGCAATACCAGACTACAACTCTTACCACATTTTTCAGTCACCAAACCAGGATCGAAACACTAAAGGTGGAGGAGTGTCCATATTCACCAAGGATTTTCACACCACCAGGCTAGCTGCCCAAGACAATGCGTCTGAAATTCACCAGGTGCAACCAACACTAGGTAAGACTGCAATCCAAACTGTAGCTTGCTACAAATCCCCCCACCATGCCCCAAGATTCTCACTACACCTTTCTAAACATACTGGAAAATATTAAGATACAACCAAATACTTTAATACTGGATGATTTCAACTATCCTGCCATTAACTGGGAAAACTACAAGTGTACCAAAACCTTTGCCCAACGGTTCTTGGAATTCATAAATTCCAATGCCCTGGATCAACTAATCCATAGTCCCACCTGGTCATTATCAACATGGGAAATTGATGCTTGACACCTACGGTCACCCCCTCATTGATCAGGTCTGACCATAAGCTAATCACCCTTAACATCCACATCCCACCCCCAACCTCCAGTATGGAAACCTCCACAAAAAACTTCTCCAAAGCCAACTTCATGCTACTCAAGTCAGAAGTGACAAACTTCATGACACCCATGCAGACGGGAACTGAAAGTTCGACTGCTGAATCCTACACTAAGGCACTGCATAAGCATATCCCCTCATGCATGAATCGTGCCATCCCAAATAGAACCAAGATGCTCTCCTCCAAAAAAGGAAGCCAATCTGGTGGTCCCCTGCCATAAACAAACTTTAAAACAAAAGGAAGAAACTGTTGCAGAAAAGAGGAAAATCCCAGGATGCAAAAAAAACTCCCTTACCAGCCTCAGTAAAAAGCTGAGATCCCACATATAAAATCCTCCAAAGCTAGTTACAAAAATAAAATTGCCAAAGATTCCAAAGACAGCCACAAGGCATTCTATAACTATGTCAAGAATCTAAATGGCAATGCTCAGATGTGTTCTAAGCTACAACAAAATGGCATTAAATATACTGATCCTAAGGATATTGCCAATACCCTGGCAGATCAAT
Organism: Protopterus annectens; assembly: GCF_019279795.1. Lineage (NCBI taxonomy): Eukaryota > Metazoa > Chordata > Ceratodontiformes > Protopteridae > Protopterus > Protopterus annectens. The sequence goes on along the minus strand of NC_056727.1, from coordinate 289,502,297 downwards.
ACAGTATTGTAAGGATGTAGCTAGCAAGTTAGGCTGGTGCACGGCAAGCGAGTATGTTAGTCCAAAAACAGAAAAATGCCAGCACCTCGGAGAGTCATACAAATAGGTTTATTAAACTTCAAAAAGCAAGTGATTAGACCGGTTTCAGCTCAAAGCTTTCCTCAGTAATACATTGATGAAGTTACAAGAAGCCCTTATATAGCTGAAAGTTTTAAATCCATGACATCATTTCCTGTAATTAATTAGGTAAAAAATGTTATAATAGTGAAATTTCACAAATAACACATTATTGAAATATCATCCATCCATATACGAGTATACTGCCAAAGTATTAATATGACAAAACTCCTATAATGAAACTATCAAATAGAGAAAACAAAAGAATAGAAAATGTAATGTTATACAATAAGGATTAAATTACTTACTGCAAACTCATAGTTTATCATTTAACCCTGGGGGAAAAAGTCCCCCTAGTTTAATAATCCACCTTCTCTCCTTTGTATTGAGAATGTCGTGCCATCCTGATTTGAAAGAGCGATCCCCCACAATTCGATCAATAATTATTTAGGAGAACGTTGTTACTTCTCCTATAGAAAGGGGAAATCCTTATGCACCCATTTTTCTCATTACAAAAAAACATCAAAAATCAAGCAGGATAACTACACACAAAGGACACTTACTGGAGATAAGTTGATTGGGAACTTCCCCTGTGGCCATTGCAGTTTTTGCAATTACATTTTTAAAACCACGAGTTTCACTAGTAAAAACACAGGTCAGGTATATGACATCAATTTCTTCGGAAATTGCAGTTCAGATTGGATAATCTATTTAGCCACTTGTACATGTCAGGCATTTTACATTGGCCAGACATCAAGGCAGTTCCGCATCAGAATTTCGGAGCACTTGGGGGACATTAGAAACCACAGAATTACTAATGCACTGTACAAACATACAACTAAACATTCAAATGCAAGATTCACTTTTACTATTATTGATCGAATTGTGGGGGATCGCTCTTTCAAATCAGGATGGCACGACATTCTCAATACAAAGGAGAGAAGGTGGATTATTAAACTAGGGGGACTTTTTCCCCCAGGGTTAAATGATAAACTATGAGTTTGCAGTAAGTAATTTAATCCTTATTGTATAACATTACATTTTCTATTCTTTTGTTTTCTCTATTTGATAGTTTCATTATAGGAGTTTTGTCATATTAATACTTTGGCAGTATACTCGTATATGGATGGATGATATTTCAATAATGTGTTATTTGTGAAATTTCACTATTATAACATTTTTTACCTAATTAATTACAGGAAATGATGTCATGGATTTAAAACTTTCAGCTATATAAGGGCTTCTTGTAACTTCATCAATGTATTACTGAGGAAAGCTTTGAGCTGAAACCGGTCTAATCACTTGCTTTTTGAAGTTTAATAAACCTATTTGTATGACTCTCCGAGGTGCTGGCATTTTTCTGTTTTTGGAAGATCAATACAGTGCCATGCCAACTTCACCCCCCTCTCACCCCCTAAATGGCCCATCTCAATACCGGAAGATTGCCAAATTCCGGTAATAACAACCACACAGGTAAAAAAACACACTATCCAAAGCTAAGAATACAGCATCCATGGGACCAGATGATATCCCGGGCTGTGTACTACATGAACTACCAAATGAACTGGCACCTCAACTAAGTGCCATGTTAAATCATAGCCTCACCTCAGGATTCATGCCCACTGAGTGGCGCACAGTTACAGTTATCCCACTCCACAAGGGGGGATCCACCTTGGATCCCGGGAACTGCTGCCCCATCAGTCTGACGAGCCTGATCAGAAAGGCCATGAACGTATTATCATGGAACTTATAAACAAAGACATTGGCAACCTTGAAACACTGGACCCCACCCAGTCTGGGTTCGTGAAGGGTTGATCTTGTCTCCTGAACCTGACTGACTTCTTCAAATCAGTCTCCAGAGCAGAAGATGAGGGTAAGCCTATCAGGACCTCGCCAAGGCCTTTGACACCATCCCCCACTCTGGAATCATAGATAGTCTTACTAAGCTGGGCATTAATCCCTACGTCACTCAATGGGTTGCCAACTGGCTTACTGACAGAACACACACTGTAAAAGTAGCTGACTCCAAATCCAGCTCCAGACAAGTGATGTACCTCAGGGTTCAGTCCTGGGACCACTCTTGTTTGGCATCTACTTTTCTGAAGTATAGGCCAACACTAAGGGACTCTGGCTAACAAAGTTCGCAGATGACTGCAAACTGGGAGCCATTATTGAATCCCCAAATGATGTGGATACTCTACAAAAGGGCCTTACAGAAACAGATGCTTGTGCCAGAGCCATGGGCTCAAGCTCAATGCCAAGAAATGTATAGTTATCCCCTTTGGGAAAAAACATGTACCTGTGAATTACCACATAGGTGGCAGTACACTAAACAACGAAAGTGTGATAAGGGACTGAGGGACACAGGTGGACAGTGGTCTCACCTTCGATAACCACATCACCTCAACAGTCAGGAAATCCTTCTATGTGGCACACCTCATCACTAAGGGCTTTTCATCCAGAAAAAAGGAGGTCATTGTCCCACTGTGCTCATCCCTCATTAGACCCATTATAGAATACAACTCTCCATTTGGTATGTACCTCTCAAGACAGCTGCAACAACTGGAAAGGCTGCAGAAATACCTCACTAAAAGAATCACAGGCCTAAAGCAGATGCCCTATGCTGACAGCCTTAAAAAACTTCACCTATACTCTGTCGCATATCATCTACTCAGAGGCAATCTCTGCTTAACATACAAGGCCATGTCAAACCCAGAGCTGTTTGACATGCTACACTTAAAGAAATCCCAATCCCTCACTGCCATATGCTCCGGGGATCTAAACCTTGTCATCACAATAAACAAAACATGCTGGAGAGATAGGTTCCTGAGCCAGAGGCTCCCCGGACTCTGGAATAGACTGTGAAGCAGAGCGCCTCTTTGGCCCTCTTCAAAAGGGACCTTGAAGATTGGATGGGAGAAAGGAAATTCACCCTGGGGATCACATCAGTTGCTTTGCTAGACAGGGGTCCAAGGAAGTAAATAGTGTGGGAAGAAATAGCCAGGGAATTGTTATGGCTAGGCTTGTATAAGCCCTAGGGCCGAAAGCCTAGTACCAACCTATGAACCTAAATTATTTAGTCCTGTCTAGATAGAATCTGAGCTGTCTGGGCACGCCTGGAGAGTGCAATATCCTTTCTCCCTTATTTTGTGAGTTAAGGAAAAAGGTGGGCAAATTAATGGATTAGTTGAGAGCCACACTGGACACCACTTCCTGAGGGAGACCCTGTCAGCAAGGAAAATGATGAAGGGCTCTACAGCCATTAGTGCTTGTAGCTCGGATACTCTTCTTGCTGAAGTGATGGCCAGAAGCAAGGCTGTCTTCCATAAGATAAACTAACTCTGCTGAAGCTGCTGGTTCAAGGGGGGGGGGGGGCAGTGTGAGCTTTTCCAACACAAAGTTTAGGTCCCAAGCTGGGGTGGGTGCTCTTCTGGGTGGCCTCAAGTTGCTAACCCCTCTTAGGAACTGTTTGATGAGAGGGTGTGAGAAAAGGGGTTGCTCAGTGCTGAAATGAGCAGAGATAGCAGAGGCATGAATTTTAATACAGGAAAAGGATAGACCACTGTGTAGTAGGTCAGCTAGGTAATCCATGATGAGAGGTAGGAAGGGCTGTGCTAGATCGGCTCCCTTAGCCTGGATCCAGGTGCAGAACCTTTTCCATTTGTCAGCATAAGATTTTCTAGTGCTAGGGTGTCTGGCTTCACGTATAACATCTAGAACCTGTTTACTGAGACTGGCAGCTTGTACAGTGGTCAGGGAATAAGCCAGGCTGCCAAATTGAGGGCCTGCAATTGGGGGTGCATGAATTCTCCTTCCCTCTGGGTCAGGAGTGTTGGTATTTGAGGGAGATGCCATGGTGGCAGAGGTGACAGGCTGCACAGCAGTGGGTATCCACTGCTGTTGTGGCCAGTCTGGGGCAATCAGGATTGTCTTCGGTTTTCCCTCTCTTATTCTGAGCAGTACCCTGGCAATGAGAGTTAGTGGGGGAAATGCATAAACTGAGCAGCTGACCCACTGGAAGGATAGAGCATCCACTTCCCAGACCTTGCAGTGAGGCTTTCTGGTGCAGAACTTGCTGAGCTGATGGTTGGAGTGGTAAGTAAAGAGGTCGCCCTTTGGGGTGCCCCATTTCTGAGTCATAAGTCATGCTACACTTATAGAAATGCCTCAGAGACACACACTCCAGGGATCTAAACTTTGTCATCACAATGAATAAAACATGCTGGAGGGATAGGTTCCAGACCCAGAGACTCCCCAGACTCTGGAATAGACTGCCCATACATGTCAAGCAGAGCGCCTCTTTGGCCCTCTTCAAAAGGAACCTTGATGATTGGATACGATATAGGAAATTCACCCCGGGGATCACGTCAGTTGCCCTGCTAGACAGGGGTCCAGGAAAGTAAATTCTGTGGGAAGAAATAGCCAGGGAATTGTTATGGCTAGGCTTGTATAGGCCCTAAGGCCGATAAGATAGTACCAACCTATGAACCTATAAGTTGTCTTTGTTCAAGGGTGCATCCAATAGTTTAGATATGACATGGTCTGGCAAGGGCTGTTCCTTAAGCCAAGTATGCTAAGGACAGAACCAGTGACTGCTGCCCTGCAAGATGCTTCTAAGGCATCAAAACCACAGTGTAAGGTGTGCTTAGTTACTTGACTTGCAGAATGCATTAACTCTTGTAACTATTTTCTGCACAAGCAGGAAAAGATGATATTTTTTTGTTTGAGAAGTTCCATGGTATGCTGCTGAAATTTTAGCATATGGAACTGACTATTTAGTGCTCTCATAGCAAGAGTAGCAGAGGTGTATACTTTTTTACCTCATCTGTCTAATGCTCAGAATCCCTACCTGAGGGGGTGGGATTCTTAACAGAAGTTGCTTTAATTCCTTTAGGTCCTTGGGAGATAACCTCAAGGTCAGCAGTAGAATTTTTGAAAATAAATTTGTGAGTCAGGGACTCTGTAATACCTGTCAGGTTTCCTGGGGGCAGGAGGGAGGGTGTCAGTAGTCAAACTAGATTCCATGAAAACATCATCCACAACATCTAGGACAGGAGGGATGGCCAAAGGTCTGTGTTGTGGAAGATCAAAGAATTCCCTGAATCTCTTTTTAGACTGAAGGTAGTTCTGACATTTCCATTGGAAATGCTCCTTAAAGTATGAAGGTTTTTCCCCAAAGGAAAATCCTCCAGTGGAGAGACTGAAGGAATGGATTCCTCTGCACCAGAATCCTCATAAGCAGAGAGGGGTTGCATGCCTTCATAGTTAAGAGGTATCATAGTTGTCAGGCTCCTGTTCAGATAAAACTGTCGAGAAATCTCTTTCTTTTGGAAGGGGTAAGCTTGGCTTCCCCTGATCAGCATTTTAAGGTCTTCTGCCATTTTAAGCATTTGAGACAGAGGCAAGGAAGCAGGTGCCTGAGATGAAGTCGGTTTCTTGGGTGTGGTTCGTACCCTGGGCCTTAGAAACTCAGTAGTTTTCGAAAGAACAGTAGACGTGAAAGAAGTCATCGGTTTGTGTCGAGAATCGGTAGTGCTAAGTACTTCCTCGGAAGCCGGTGCCTGCTCAGCGGCTCCAGACTCATCCAACGTAGAGACAACCGCAGGATCCTAAGTCGATGAAGAGTTTTGTGGCATACCAGACTCTGAAAGGGTCTCAGTAGCGGCCTGCGAATCCAAAGAAGTGGGCATCAGGGGTTGCGAAAGCACCTCACAGAGGACCGGAGAACTGACAACTAGCTTAACGGAAGCATAGTTGGTAGGTTTGGACCTGTGTGGTATCTGTCTTTATCCTTATGTTTTTTTGGAAGATCTGCTGTCGGATGGCTTACAAAAGCCATATCGGAAATCAAGGACTGAGAGCAAAAATATCTAGTTACAATAAGGGCCTGACAACATATAGTTCTGGCATTAAACAAAGCACAAAAGTGACAGCGGTGGATGTTGTGGTCTGGGCCTAAGCAAGTGATGCAGTAAGAATGAAAATCTCAGTGTGGTATTTGCTTTCCACAGGCGAGACAATTGCTAACTTTTTCTGACATCGGTTAGAGCAAGAAAAAAGGATCCCCAATGGGGTACTTAGCTTTAGAAGACTTCAACTTCACTTCGAAAAATGAAAACTCAGGTAGCGACTGACCGGCACTCGTGCAAACTACATCTGCTTCGGGATTCTCGGCAAGAAAGACTGATGTAATGGCGTTGTCTGCCTTACTTTATACTACTGATGACCTAATGTCAGTCCTGAAGTGACAGCAACTGACGCAGAAATACTAAGCCTCTGGTATTTGGGCCGACTGAGGGCTACCCAGGCAGGGATTACCCAAATGTGATGACTGCAACAGTGAAACATGAAAAACATCACATACATACCTCTCAACTTCTCAGTGCATGGATTCTGAACAAAGGCAGAAATGTGGGGAGAAAGGACCAAAATCTGGTACAGATTCTAAACTTAGAAAGTTGCTAGACCAACAGAATTTGAATTGGAATACATTTTTCTGAAGGATACGAAATGTGCAACTCAAATATCTTGTCATTATTTACTGACTTCAGTCCTCAATGATTTGCCAGGAAAACCACAAACTTTATGAGAACAGACCACAAATATGAGGGAAAAGTCTACATATTGCACGAAATTCTGAACAACTGAGAGGTGTGACTCACACAGAGTAAATAAGCAGGAATGAACAGAAAGAATGCTCTGGTATCCTAGAAACCAATCCGAGTAGTAAAAAAAATTCATAATTAGAACAAGTCTGAAATAAACCTCTAACACCAGAAAAATGACTTTCTTCAGGTAATACTGAGATTGCTTTTGCTTTCTGCTAGCATTTTTGGTGGTTTCTCTAATTAGTTCTTTTATTTTTCGTATCCATTAACAATTACCCAAGGTGCAAGCTTCATGTCTGATGCATTTTTTTATTCGACACCAGTGGTTTGCTGCTTCACATTACTATTCTAGTTACTTTCACCCCATCTGCATTTTGACTGGCAGCAACTCGTCACCTCCTTCGATTCTTCTCTCTCTTTTTTTCCCACCCTTTTGATTTTCTTCTGCTTTATACTTCTTTTAACAATGTCTAGAAATCTCCTGTCCAGATCCCTTTTCAAGCTATAGCACTCTTTACATCTGTCACCATTAATCTTACAAACCAAGAAGAAACTTTGCAGAGTGCTGGATATGATGTTCACTTCGTGAATTATGTTCACTTATTAAACATTAAACTGTAAAATATAACTACAAAGTACATGCTATAAAATAATCAATTAGAAAATAATAGGTAGTCCACAGTTGAGTTAAAAATGCAACATTTATTTATTTATTTATTTTATTTATTTTATTTTACATTTGTTGACCGGGCTAGTCCAACTGGATATATGTCCATTTTCAGTAGAGGCCCGGGGAGAAAAGCTCCAATGACAGATACATTATAACAAAATGTATAACGTTACAAATACAAACAGTGTTTGTCAGGTTACAATCAAGTTAACATAGCAGTAGATACAAACATTTTATAGTATATTACAAGACAAATATTTACAATAATGTGGGACAAAATATTCACATGAAGTAGATTAAACTTAAGGTTTACAATTTCATGAGAGTGGTTGCAGAAGAGTATTGATAACATGTTGCTCAAGATAACCATGTGAGGTAGAACGTCACTAAAGTGGGTTTGCTATTTTTCTAAAGTTTGCAGAAAGAGCATTAAATTATAATTAAAGAGGAGTTAGGAGAAACTTGGTCACTGAGGTAATATGTTAGTCAGGGTTAGTGCAAGGGCACAACCAGTGTGTTCTAAGGTGTATTTTGAGTTTTTGTTTGAAATGGGGTAGGGAAGGAAGTGATATAAGATCACTAGGTAGAAGATTCCAGTATTTCTCAGTTGTGTAAGAGAAAAGAGAGTTTCCTGCCATGTTATTAGACTTACTAATACTAAGTAGAGGTTTGTTAGCTGAGCGTAAGGTATTCAGATTTTTATACGGAGTAATGAGGTTTGAGAGTATAGGAGTGTTGTTGGGCTGGTTGAGGATCTTATGAACAATGGTTAGTTGGTTAAAATAAAGCTGATTTTGCAGTTCAAGCCATCCTAGTTGTTTTAGATTCTGGCAGTGATGAGTTCTAAAGTGATTACCAGTAGCAAATCTGGCAATGTTGTTGTAAGATGTAGTGAGTTTAAGAAGATTCTTCTTGGATAGGTTGGTGTAAATAGGTGAGGCATAGAGGAGTGTTGAGATTAGATGAGAGTGGGCAATAGTAGTTCTGGTGGTTGGAGTGAGAAAATATTTAATCCTGTATAGGGAGCCCATTTTTCTGTTGACTGTTTTTATAGTATTGTTAGTATGGTTATCAAAGCTGAGGTGATTGTCTATAGTTATTCCTAGGAGTTTGGTAGTAGAATCAGGGGATATGAGGGTGCCATTGTTAGAAATGACAGAGAAATCTAAGGGCATTAATTTGTGGGTAGGTATAAAGAGAAGGAGCTTTGTTTTTTTGGGAATCAAGAGAAGGCAACGTTTTAAGAACCAGGTTTCAACTATGTTAAATGTTTTCTGAGTTAGAGATTGTAGTTCTGTTGAAGATTCAGCTACACAGATTAAAGTAGAATCATCTGCATATTGTATGCATGTTGCCTGAGGAATAGCTAGGTAGAGATCATTGATAAATATAGAGAATAAGAGAGGGTCTAGGAACATCCTTCATTGAACCACACAAACAAGTGATCCTAGTCGAGTATAATGAAGACCATCAAAAACATTTCTTATTTATATCTAATCAGGTTGCTTGGACCAAGGGAATAGTTACAGTAGTATGGTGACCTCTTTGAATGTAGTTGCTATGCCCTTGTTTATAACCTGAGTAACACAGAAGGATTTTCTTACTACCTTGCACATATGTTGGTTGAAGGCTAGGTAACTACATGAATTCCCAGATCCCTGACTACTGAATCATCTTTTAGTGGTGTTTTACTGATGATGAAGTTACCCAGGGTAGTCAACTTCCCAAAAGGTACTGTAATGCATTTCTTGTTATTGGGTTTTAAGCCTTGCTTTGGCACCAAGCGTTTGTCTGTGCTAGACCTTCCTTAAGGGTGTTCTCATCTTGATGCGATTCGATGACTGCTCCTAGTCTGCAACCATCTGCAAACTTGGCTAGCCAGAGGCCTTTGACATAGGCGTTCACATCTGCAAAGTAGATGCCAAAGAGGAGTGGACCTAGCACACAGCCCTGGGGGACTCCACTGGTGACTGCCCTCTTTGTGGAGGCTAACTCACCGATTCTAACCTCCTGGGTCCTATCAGTGAGCCAGCCAGCTATCCAGTGTGTTATAAAGGGGTTTATACCTAGTTCTGTATGTTTGTTGTCAATGCCAGAATGGGGTACTGTATCAAATGCTTTAGCCAGACCTAGGTAAACAGTCTACACCCTTTTCCCCTCATCCATTGCTTTAGTGACCTTTTCAAAGTAGTCAACCAGATTCAGTAAGCATGACGTTCCTTTGACAAAGACAAACTGGGATGAGTCCAGTGTCTGGAGGTCTCCTGCGTCCTTGCTGATAATTTTCAAGGTAATTCTTTCCATGGCTTTGCAAATAAGACTATTCAGACTAATGGATATGTAGTTTCCAGGATCTACTGAAGGTCCTCCCTTTGGGGGGGGGGGGGGCTGTCTGTTGCAGTTCTCTATTCACATGGCACAAAGCCTGTTTTAAAACTATAGTTAAATAATGATTCCAGGGGTGCTGATAAGTTGTATTTTACTTAGTTTGATGATAGAATTTTTATCTTTATGGGAATTACCCTTCCTGAGTTTTGACATAATTTTTTCTTTTCCTTTGTCATACATCCTGTTTAATTTGAGATGTCACCAGGGTGGGTCTATATTACCATATTGAATGGTGAATGCTCATATGAGCGAATATTCACGGGAACAAACTTGTGCTTTTGGGGTCACGGTACAGTGAGGATTGGAATATTTGCCCTTTCCTCACTGTAGTGCGACCTCGGAGTTGGAATATATATTTAGCAGGGGGTGTGGGGTGCGCAGCACAATAGCAAGTTTGTTCTCGTGAATATTCGCTCATATGAGCGTTCGGCATTATTACCATTCGTTATGGTAATATAGACCCACCAGGGTAGTTTGTTCCTAGGGTTAGTCCTGAGCTTACTTTTGGTAGATACAGCAACCTTTATGCAGCCATAACAACTCTCAAATAATGTCCAGTACCCATTCCTTCAATCCCTCTCTTTTTAACAGGTAGGTGGGAAAGTACCAGTGTTTCATTGTTACGTCATTATCCTGGATTTCTTTAGTTTTTACTGGTGCATGAACTGAAAGTTACCGGATGTGTGGCAAAACTTTCAAATAAATGCACATATTTCTGTGAAATATACTTTCTATCACGTCTTGCCCAGTTATTGTACCTTGGGGAATACTACATACATTCCGTCAGTTTCTACTACTGAATTCACATCCTTCATACTAAATATTTTGATACATTTCTTTAAAAAATTACCATCTTTTGCTATATTTCCCCTTCTATATTCCCCTGATACACCCTCCTTATTACAATCCAAGTTCCAGTCCCCTGAAAGCTATTTCTCACATTTTTTAATCTGTATAATATAAATTTCTGCTTGAATGTAAATACATGCCAGTGTAATCCTCCTCCCTTGTCAGTAGACCTTTACCACCACAAATCAACCATTAATGCCTTTTTTCTTCTTCTGTCACTATTGGATCCCCCCCTCAGCAATAAGTATTATTACTCCTCTATGCCTTTATCCCTAATATTCTGCTGAATTTCCATCCTGAAATCCTTTCTTTGTCAAATTCACATGCTCATTCTTTTCCACATATTTCCTGTAGCACTGACATTTGCACTTCTTAATATAATTACATTCTCTTCATTTTGTTTATACCTGTTAGGCAATTTACGTTCCAAGATACTATGGACAGAATAGCCATTAGATAAAAAGCTACTGCTCCTACTTATTATACTTGACAGTTTTTTGAATGTGTATTTCCTACATTTGTCTTTCTTGCAATTAAGACTATATGAATATTTATTTATTTATTTACATTTGTTTACCGGGAATGTCCGACTGGATGCAGGTGATAGGCACCGGAACAATAGAGCGAGGGGGAGGGAACACCCACCCACTTTTACAGCTGCTAGACCTGCAAGGACATGGAGGACGTGTGCGTGCATTGAATTTAAACACAAAAGTGTGCCTGATCACATGATTTCTACCAGACTCAACAACCACGGTAAAGGTGTTTTTTCTAGTTATCCAAAGGAAAACGCGGAAAACCTCAAGGTACTAGTGTGCCTAATGTATAAAACATGCTTTCTGTTTTAGCTTAGTAGCAGTATTTGGGCATCATTCCTTGACTATTAACTGCTTTTGGCAAGTTTTCTTGCTTTAAGAGGTGTGCGGTATGCTCATGCTTTTAGGGACTTTGTGCAGGTTTTTTTTCTGTGTTATGCTGCCAAGCTATAGCCGACGTTACATTTTGATTCCTGTTGTCGTTCTCACACCATGTGCTCCAGTCAGCATGTAGCAAGCACTTCTATTTACCTTTTGTGAAACCGGAAACACGGAGCAGTACATGCTGCGAGTCGTAATGGTGGAAGCCTGCTTTCTGTCATGGGAAATCAAATATATAATGGCTTCTATTACTGCTGATAGGTGTGCTGCTATGATTTATTGCAATACTCATACAACTGGCCTTTGAAAAGCTGGAGAAACTTGCTAGCAATAGATTGTTGAATATTTAGTATTTATTCTGTAAGACTGCATTCGTGGCTGGAAGCATACCTCGCAACTGTACAGTTTTTCGCAGAATGCCCAGGTTTTTGTCTCATAATATTGGTCCGTTTTTCATAAGACTGTGGTTTTCCTGGCAAATTAGTGTAAAATCATTGAAGACTGAGGTTAGAAAATGAGACACTGAAGTTTCACTCTTCATACCCTGTCAACTTTCTAAGTTAGTAAGATTATTACTGAAAAACTGTCCCTATTTTTGGGCCTTTGTCCCACCTTTGTTTATGGCATTTTCCTGATTACTTGCTCTAAGAGGTTGAGAAGTACGGCCAGAGATGAAGCTGAAGCAAGAGATCCATGGGGCTCTGTGCCGTTTCATTGCTCCCGGATCCCCCTCCCCTTATACAGACAAAGACTTCTCTCCAGGCTGTTGGTAGTAGGGCTGGGCCGATGTGCTAAGCGCCTCCGGTAGCCTCTGGGTCTTGAATGGTTCTGTGGGAGTAACTGACATCTTGTGGCAGGGACTTGTATGGAAGCATGACCAATTTTGGTGTGATAATTACTGTGAAACACTATTTGATACTGCATCAGCATACAAGACTGTGCTATTAGTCTGAGCTGTTGTGATGTATCATGTCCCTGGTATTGCAATGCGGAGGTTTCACTGGATGGGGGGGTGGGGGTGGAGGTTTTTTTTTTCCAGGACTTAGTTTCTTATTATTCTTGCCTAAAGGAAATATTATGTGAAAGCATACTAATGAGCAAGACAAGCAGTCACATGAATGTAATTCAGAAATCAAGCTGATCCTAATTTGAAAACATAAATACAACTTATTAAAACCATAAGCACTGCATATCTGATATAGTGAGTATGAGTTTAGTCTTGTAGGTGAGTAAATGTGTGTGTGTGTGTGTGTGTGTGTGTGTGTGTGTGTGTGTGTGTGTGTGTGTGTGTGTGTGTGTGTGTGTGTGTGTAGTTTATATAATGAAACTGTGTTACTTGTACCTTGCTGTTAGGATTACCTAGGCTCAAAACCTGTACCTTGGGTATAGAAGACTGTATTATCTACCCACACCACAACTTGTGATTCAGGGAGTTGAGTCCATACCTCTCAACTGTCTAGATTTTCACAGAATATTTGGCTCATACTTTGGTCTGTTCCTCTTAAAATTTGTGGTTTTGTGGCAAATCACTGAGAATAAACTCACTAAACAATGATAGCTCTTTATGTTTCAGTCGTCTTATCTTTTTTGGAAACGCATGGTAACACAAAACACTATTTCAGCAAATTTCTAAGATTATACAAGCAATATTTAAAATGTGTCCCTGGTTTTGGGCCTTTGCCTCCCAAATAAATTTTGGCTTCTTACAGATTTCTTCTACTGTGAAATTGAGAGATTTAGTTGTGTCAAGTGGATGATGCAGTGGTAGTATTGTTGCATCACAGTAAGAGGTTCTCCACGTTGATTCTTGGGTGGGTTGCCTTCTATGTGGAGTCTGTATGTCCTCCCTGTGTTCATGTGGGTTTCCTTCCATGTTACAAAGACATGCATCTAGAGCATTTCTCTCTGAGCCTCTGCTGAAAATTGGCTTTGTTCCAAGTCAGACATTCCCGGTAAAAAAATGTTAAATAAAAAATTTTACAAGGAGTTGAGAGCTTCAGGGGAAGAGAAGTTTAGTGCTGCTTATTCCACGTCTGTTTGCATTGTTGGTAGCACAGCAGGTAGTAGTCTTATTTTTGATGCAGAAGGTTATGGGTTATACTCCCAGAGTATGTAGATGGATTGCTGATACTGCACTGTGTTTTACTTTAAATGGAATGGATGCAGCAGTCCTGTAAATGCCCTCCTTTGGAGGAGTTACCTAGTAACTATGAACCTGTCATCAGTTTGCCATCCATTCTCTATTGCAATATTACTAGCTTATAATGTTTTAATGTAACACAGGCAATTTATTCTTCAAGGGCAACAGCCACTTTATTTGTAGATGAAACAATGAAATATAAAGTTGTTTCCTAACATCAACCTCTTCATTAGAGATCCCTTTAATGTGGAATTATTTGGATGACTTACTTCTGCAGAGATTTTGTATATTTACTGATATTGGTGGATTGTAATGAGTGCCTTCTGTGGAAGGTTGGCAACTCGACACCGTAAAACTCCACTGCCAATCATGAGCGGACAGGTGATCCGCTGTGGTGACCCCTAACCGGGAAAAGCCGAAAGAAGAAGAAAGTGGATTGTAATGACAGAAGTTTGAGTAGGCTTTTATGGTTGAAATGTTCTGAAATGGGTAGTTTCGTCATTATTGGCTCATACATTTTGTTTCATTGCTTACCAGAAGACTGTTTAAAACTACGAATTTAAAACACACTCTAACAACTGGTGCTGTATTTTACAAGGAATATAATTTAATACAATCAGGAAGGTGAAAAAGAATGCATACATGTATGCATGGCCCTAAAATGTGTTTGAAAACAGCCCAGAGGAAAGTGGGAAAGGCTCAAAATCATGGGAAAATTTTAAGCATTACTCTTGTTGCCAAAACAATGGATGAAGGTAAAACAGTTCACACCACATTACCTTGACCTGGCCAAGCCTTTTGACAGAATGCCCTAATCAAGTGTAGTACAAAAGATGAATAACGTAGGAGCAAACACTTGCATCACTAGCTGGATTGCCAACTTGCTCACAGGATGCAGATCAAAATAGGGGAAGAGACTTGTCACCAATGGAGTCCCCCAGGATTCGGTGCCGAGACTTTTTCTGTTTGGCATATACATCTCAAAAGTAAAAGGATATACCAAAGGGCTTTGGCTGGCTAAGTTTGAGATGACTGCAAGCTAGGTGCAGTTACTGAATCCCCAAATGACTTAACCATCATGCAGGAAAGTTTGTCCCAAATAATAACTGGTGTCAAAATCATGACAATGTCCTCTGAGAACTGACCCAGTTGTTTGTCATTTGGGAACTTGTGTGTACAGTGACCTAAGTTTTGCCAACATGTGTCCAGAGTTATAAGAAAGCCTTTCTATATTGCACAGCTTATAAGCAAATTGATTGTGACTAGATCTAGAGATGTTGTTAGCCCCCTTTACAAAGCTCTCATTAGGTCAATCATTTTGTATAATGCCCACTATGGGATGTATCTGTCCAGGCCCATGCAACAATTGGAATACCTTCAGAGATACCTTACTAAAAGGATACAAGTCCTAAACAATAGGTCTTGCATGGACCACCTCAAAGATGTATTAATATACTCTATCCTACAGAGTGCTTAGAGGAGGCATCCTCTGACCTAATACAGATGGACCTACTGAACATCAGTAAGTCAAATGGCATGAGAAATACTCAGTCCAGTTATCTAAACTGAATGTTGTGGAGAGATGGATATATATATCACAGAGGCTACCACTGTTCCAGAACAGACTATCCATAAAAATAAAATAAAGCTCATCCATTCATATTCAAATGCAACTTGGATTTAAGGATGGGTAATAGAAAATGTACTCCAGAACTGCCACTCATGCCACTAATGGATAGAGGCAGTTCCTAAATGCTGCATCCCTTACATGGGTCCCCTCAAATTATCTATGGTATGATCACAGTTATTGTCACTATGGCTAATCTACAATTATCAGCCATGGGATAGGCAAGACCAATCAGAAAATGTTAATTCAAGCACCAAAAGGGAATTTGCTAAGCTTAAAATGTCCTCCAAGTGAACCTATGTTGTGGTAGCAAATAGTTATAAAAAGATTACCCTTTTTAGATCACTAAATGCCCCTCTCACCCTCCACCCCCCACCCCCACCCCAGTCTTCAACAGCTTCCGGCACCTATGACGCAAGTCCATTTTCAGTGGAGGCCCAGGGAGAAAAGTCCACAAATTAAAATATTACAGACATAGTTACAGATGAAGAATCCTAGCAATTAAAATATTACAAACAGTTACAGATGAAGAACATAGTACATTCACTATGGTTAGTTTTCATTTATATAAATGTATGATTGCCTATGTCATAAGTGATAATCTAATAAAGATGCTATTGTTAAAAAAAAGACTAACTGAAGCTGTTAGATGCTAAAATAACAGTCTCTGTGAGATGTGTGCTTTGTAATGATCAATCTGGGAAGAAAGTGTATGGAACAATTGTAGTACATGGACATGGTAACGAGAGAGAGTGGGTGTATCTGAAGAGATACAGAAATATGCAATACTTACATTAGTCTTAAGGGGCTAACTCAAGGGGAAATAAATCAGGATGTATATACAGGGATATGATAAAATATGGAAATTTACAGTTTGGGAAGGAAATAATGTTTACATGTAGAATGAGACATTTGAAGAAAAAAAAACAGATTATGTTATTTTGTCAGAGGGTTTAAAAGTGATACAGGAGGCAAAAAAAGAGAGTTGCATTTTTTTCTGACTATGAGGTCATATGGGTTGAGATAAGAGTTGAAGAACAGTGGGGTAGAGAAGTTAAGGGCATAAACAGACTCACTGGGGCAAATTCTACCACAGAAGATTTTAAGAAGGAAATGGAAGTCTTATGGAAGGACCATTGGTCTATGAAGCTCCTTTATAAATCTTGGTCATTCTATTAGACAGTGTACAAGGAGAAATAAAAAAGGAATTACATGAAGATGGAAAGTGTTTTCAAAGAAGAGAAAATATGAGTAAGCAAGTGATATGCAGGATTGTGAAGAAGGTTTACTTGCACAGGAGAAAAGTGTTATAGAAGGAGAGCTGTCAGTATAATACACTATTTTAGGTAAGAAAATTAAGATAGATGAAGGAAAAATAAAATGTATGGCGGATTAGGTGGGTAAAAGGCATTATGACCAAGAGGGGCTTATGAGAGTTGTTGTTGAGTATGTGAGGGAACTACAGTGGATATAAAAAAAGTGTACACACCCATGTTAAAATGCCAGGTTTTTGTGATATAAAAAAAATTAGACCACAATAAATAATTTCAAAACTTTTCCCACCATTAATGTCACCTATAACCTGAACAATTCAAGTGAAAAACAAACAAATCTGTTAGGGGAAAAAATAGAAAAAATAAACAACATACTGATAGTTGCATAAGTGTGCACACCCTTAAGCTAATACTTTGTTGAAGCACCTTTTGATTTAATTACAGCATTCAGTCTTGTTGGGTACACACCTTCCATCAAGTAACCCCAAATAAAGTTCAGCTGTCCTAGTAGGATTTTCTTGACATTTACTAAGTTGCCTACTACAGCAAAAGCCATGGTTCACAGAGAGCTTACAAAGCATCAAAGGGATGTCATTGATGAACGCTATCGGCCAGAAGGGTACAAAAAAAAATTTCCACAGGACTGGATATACCACGGAACACAATGAAGACAGTCATCAAAAAGTGGGGAAAATATGGGACAACAATAACATTGCAAAGAACTGGACGTCCCTCCAAAATTGATGAAAAGACAACACAAAAACTGGTCAGGGAGGCTGCCAAGAGACCTACAGCAACACTGAAGGAGCTGCAGAAATTTCTGGCAAGTACTGGCTGTGTACTACATGTGACAATAATCTCCCATATTCTACATATGTCTGGACTATGTGGTAGGGTTGCAAGACGGAAGCCTTTTCTTTCACAGAAAAACATCCAGGCCTGGCTAAAATTGGCAAAACAATACACCAAGTCCCCCCAAAAGCATGTGGCGAAAATGTGTTACGGTTTGATGAGACCAAGGCTGAACTTTTTGGCCACAATTCCAAAAGGTACATGTGGTGCAAAAAACAACACTTTACATCACCAAAAGAACACCATCCCTAGTGTGAAGCATGATGGTGGCAGTATCATGCTTTGGGGTTGCATTTCTTCAGCTGAAACTGGGGCTTTAGTCAAGGTGGGGGGAATTATGAACAGTTCCAAATACCAGTCACTTTTGGCCCAAAACCTTCAGGCATCTGCAAAAGCTGAAGATGAACAGGAATTTCACCTTTCAACATGACAATGACCCCAAGCAAACATCCAAATCAATAAAAGAATGGCTTCGCCAGAAGAAAATTAAAGTTTTGGAATGGCCCAGCCAGAGCCCAGACCTAAATCCAATAGAAAATCTGTGGAGTGACCCGAAGAGGGCTGTACACAAGAGATGCCCTCACAATCTGACAGATTTGGAGCACTTTTGCAAGGAAGAGTGGGCAAATATTGCTAAGTCAAGATGTGCCATGCTGACAGACTCTTACCTAAGAAGATTGAATGCTGTAATTAAATCAAAAGGCGCTTCAACAAAGTATTAGTTTAAGAGTGTGCACATTTATGCAACCAGCTTATTGTACATTTTTTATTTTTTTTCCCCTAACAGATTGGTTTGTTTTTCAATTGAATTGTACAGGTTATAGGTCACATTAAAGGTGGGAAAAGTTTTGAAATGATCTATTGTGGTCGTATTTTTTTTTTATATCACAAAAACCTGGCATTTTAACAGGAGTGTGTACACTTTTTATATCCATTGTATAGGACAGAAATGCGATCAAGAAAAAAACTGGTTAAAGTTATGAATTAGTGGTCTGAGCATGATTGGTTTTTATAACAGTATATGAAACTTACCTGTGAGGCTTTGTTCTGCCTCGTTGAAGAAGTGCTAGATGTATAATAAGTGCGCTTAGGGAGCGCCCCGCACTACAACACAGGTTTTATGCAGTAACCAATTTAGTCAGTTTCCCGCGTTTTAGCGGATATAAACCAGTACACTAGCATTGATTAATTGACATCTGATGAAGCGTGGACTTCCCACACGAAAGCGCTCATTTTATATTTTATGTTTTAATAAAGAACATGTTTTGGATTACATGAAGGATTGCTGATTATTTCTTCAGTTGGACTACCTGTGATTTATATACAACTATATGCGCATCCATTGTGGTTGGTTCCTCACTTTTGCATCTTCATGGTCTGAGCATGATATAAGAGAAAGAGAGGCGTCTGTAGGGATAAGTAAGATTTACTTTTAAAAAAGGAGAGGAAGGGAAAACAAACTAGAGACCATTGGCATTATGTGATGTAGATTAAAAGCTGTTCATGAAAATATTACAGAAGAGTTGCGGAAAAATAAAGGGGATGCTGTATGAAGGAATGTATTGACTGAAGGGAAGACTGGTAAAATATACAATTACAGAAAAAGAGATGGTTGGCTGTACTGTGAGAGAAGAAAGCGAGAGGA
Organism: Protopterus annectens; assembly: GCF_019279795.1. Classification (NCBI taxonomy): domain Eukaryota; kingdom Metazoa; phylum Chordata; order Ceratodontiformes; family Protopteridae; genus Protopterus; species Protopterus annectens. The sequence continues at coordinate 289,483,210 of NC_056727.1, read as the reverse complement.
AGGTATTTGGCTGTGATGTGGAAAAGGCATTCAATAGTACAGAACATGACAATATATTGCAACTGTTTGAGTGGACGACTTGTGGAAAGGTAGAAAACCTGTTGCATTCAGTGTGTGGTAATAAATAGGTGGAACTAAGTACTGGTTAATTGCCTGATTGTTGAGGGGGTGTGTATTAAGAGGGTTTTTGAAGAAAGGTGCCTAATGAGTGAGGTTTTATTTGCGTCAGTTACAAAAGTGGAAATATTGAGAAGCAGGGAGGTGAGAATTCCATTATTTATGGCATAGGCTGATAATTTTACTATAATTTTTAAGAATAAAATGTGGATTAAGGAAATGATTTATAGAGTTCACAAAGAATTAAGTAAAGTAGGAATAATGTCGAACAAAGATAAAAGTAAAGGATTTAGAGAGACTGTACAAATTGGTGGGATACATTTCTCAGAAAGTGAAAAAAGTACAATAGGTATTGCATTTGGAAAGAAAAAAGGCAGTAGAAAGACAATGAAAGGAAATAGAAGAAATAAGGAGATCAGCAAACAAATAGGAGCATTCCAAGTGATATTTCTTCAAACGTGTATTTGTTACATGCAGATATGTTAGGGAAAGCACAGTTGTTTAAACAAACTTACCATAACAGCAAATGTTCTAAAGGATCACCATTGCAGTAGCCTAATCTATATGAGTTTTATTCCCTTCACCAGCCTTCTAGAGCTTTGGGTGTTCTCTCAGGCACCCCATATAAAAGGCAGTTGGGACTGCACTTCAGAGCATTTTTGCTCAGAAAGGAAGCAATAGCTATGACATAAAGCAACTTCAACTATATACAGAAATGGTGACAACAAGTACACTCTGGCAACTCAAAGGAAACAGCTGCGGATAAAGGGGTCTGGAGGGATGGACCAGTGCTGCGACGTTGCTGCATTAGAGCATCTACTGTCTGTTAAGTTTACCTACACAACTGTATTATACATTCAATAGATAGATCACCACTACAGTAGCCTATGCTCTATGGGTAGATTACTGTATCTTAGTTAGGAATACAAAAAGGAGAAGGGGGTCAACAACTAAGACTCCAGGAGAACCATAAGAATGGCCATAACAAAGTCTGTTCTGCACCTGGACACAGAATCCAGTTTGTAGTGTTTAGTAAAAGTATGCAGACAGAACAACGCTGCTGCCTGTATAATACTTCAAGAGTAAATGCCTTGGTAAATGAGTTGTAACTCTGCCTGGAAGTAACTTCTTATGATGCTATAACAATGTAACAGTGTAAGTCAACTTTTTTCTTGGTTGCCCCGTCCTCTTACCCTCACAAGAGACAAATAGCTGGTCAGCATTCCTGAAAGACTGAGTTTTGTTTAGGTAGTATCCAAGCTATCTGTGTACATCTTGAAAGTGCAGAACCCTCTCTCTTTTGTCCTTCGGCTTAGGAAAAAAGATGACTGGGAGATTAATAGTCTGGCTTAAAGTAAATACTGAGACAATATTATGCTTAAAGTTATGACTTAATAGTAAAGAAACTCTGTCCTTGTGAGAAACGAGGTAGTGATGACTCAACATAAGAGCTTGTTACTCAAATACATGCCTAGTGAATTTTAATAAAGGAACCAAGGTACTGGGGGCAAACAACTAGAGAGGGGAAGTGCGGTATGAGGTTAAGCAAAAGTTTGGACTGCAGGTTAGAGGCTGCCATCTCTACCAGGGACTAATAAGAGCATATGCAAAGATAAAGGGGGGGAAAGAGTGCTGAGGGTTGGGAGGTTGGCATAATGGTTAATGTGTTTACATTACAAACACAAGTTGCAGGGTTTGATTCTCGTATGGGGAAATTGGCTAGGCTTAAAGTGGCCCACAAGGGTAGTTAGCCTAGTACAAACCTATGAACCTATAATTTACCAGCTCTGACAGAATTTTTTTAATTGAGTCTAGAAAAACATTTGCAGTTAAAAAAGATATTTTGTAGGGCATACAAAACACTGCATGACAACTATGAATCATATCAATATATAATAATCAATATCTGAATCAATCAGATAGCTACGCAAATTTAACAGATTTTTTTTCCTCTAGTAGATAGCAAATGCTGGAGGTGTGATACCACAGAGGGAGGTAATTCGGTATGTTTTTTTTTGGGGGGGGGTATGAAATGAGTTATCATATTTTAAAAATTACATACAGAGTACTTTGTCAGAAATGTTGGGGAAGCAAACTGCTATAAATAAGGAAATACCTCTTTTCAGCTAGAATACAGGAGCTGAATTGCCCATGCAGTGGCCTTACTAAGGTAATGCTACTGGATGCCAAAAAAGCAATTACTAGAAAATGGAAATATAAACCAACTGTAGCTGAAGTACTGAATATTGTACAGGAAACAAAAGAACTAGATGTGGGACCTTTAGAAAAGGGAAGGCATAAGTTATATCAAAGTAAATTGAATTTGGGGGAAACAATAAATGCAGAGGAAGTTCAGGAAGAGGAGTGAGGTTTAACGGAAGTCAGGAACCAAACAATTTATGTAATGTTGGAGTGAATGATAATTGTTAAAAAGAAAACAGATATGCAAAATGCATGAAAAAAAGAAGTTATGTACTCACTATAACGTTCCATGTGAGTTGTTCATCTCACCTTCATTCTTACTGATGGGTTCAGAGCCGCACTTGTCCAACTGCAAAGCTCGAAGTCTCCACCCAGCTCAAAGCCAACTCCCTATCCCATGATGCACCGTGTTACCTCAGATCTTGTTTGTTGCCCCAATATACCATTCTTCATCTCCTAAGATAAGGAAACAATGGAAAAAGACAATCCAACCATGACAAATCATAATTCTCGGTCCTTGAGAAAACCTGGAGGGGGGTAGGCGGGCGGGACGTAAGAATGAATGCAAGATGAACAACTCACATGGAACGTTATGGTGAGTACATAACTTCTTTTACATGAAGTTGTTCTATCTCGCCGTTCATTCTTACTGATGGGTAGCGTCCCAAGCACACTCCTTCTCAGGTGGCTCAAGGGAGTATATTCCTCAGGACAGTGGAACCAAAAGAAGCCCTATCTACTTTATAATGAGTGATAAAGGTATGAGGCCTTGACCAAGTGGCTGCTGCACAAATCCTTTTTATTGGTAACCTGGCAGTAAAAGTTGAAGAAGTGGAAAAAGCTCTAGCTGAATGGACCTTTATTTTGTGTTGTAGTGCAGCATTCACTGATGAATAAGTAAAAGAGATGCAATTTGACAGCCATTTCGACACAGTGTTTTTTGCCACAGGTCCACCTTTTTTAGACTCAAAAAGAAACAAAGAGCTGTTCAAATTTTCTAAATTCTTTGGTTCTATCCAGGTATAAATGAAGTTACCTGTGAACATCAAGTTTGTGCAGCATATACTCCAACTTATTGCTATGATTGTGGGGAAAAAACAGTAATTCTATTGTTTGGTTAAGATTAGCTTCCAAACAAACTTTAGGCAAGAATGATGGATTCATTCACAGGTAAACTCTATCAGAATGAAAAATCACATAAGGGGGGTTTTAATAGACGAAGCTTGCAATTCTGAAACTCTCCGAGCAGATGTGATAGCTACTAAGAAAATGTTTTTCTAAGATAAATACTTCAATACACATAAAGAAGCTGGTTCAAATGGTGGAAGAATGATGCGTGAAAGCATAACATTCAAATTCCAAGGTGTATAAGGGGATTTAACGGGTGGTCTCAGATGCATGGTCCTCTTAAGAAAGGCTTTGGATAGTTTATGTGACATTATATTAAATTACTCACTGCCAAGGTGGAAATTAGAGATTGCCTCAAGCTGAACATGAATGGTGGCTGCAGCAGCTCTTTTGTTGAAAAGCATTGTCAAAAATTCCAGGATAAAGGAAATTGGTGCTAGGTAAGGGCTGATATTATTCTGATAAGCCCATATAGAAAATCTCTTCCATTTGCTGAGGTACAATTTTCTAGTAGATGATTTATGAGAAAATATTAAGATATGTTGTGCTTCAGTTGAGAAATTACGGAACCTAGCTATATTAGGAATTGGAGCAGCCAAGCTGTCAATTTCAGGGACTGAAGAGAGAGATGAAGAGCCCCCGATGAGTGAATCAGGAGGGTCTGGAACTGGGTCCAGAATCCAAGGTTCTTTCATTAGATGAGATCGAAGGAAGGGGAACCAAATCTGATGAGGCCAGTAAGGGGCTATTAGAATGATGGTCCTTCCCAAGGCTTTGGCTTTCTGTAATACTTTGGGTATCAGAGGGATTGGTGGGAAGGCATAAAGAAGACCCGGGGGCCAATCGTGTATGAGGCAACCCTTGGGGCATCTCCCGGAGGGGGGGGGGGTTAGGGCAAAGTAGCTGCTGCATTTTGTATTTATGGGGGATGCAAACAGATCGCAGCAAGGCTGGCCCCATCTGCGGAATATCCTTTCCACTATCTCTTCCTTGAGGAATCACTTGTGAGGAAACAAAATTGTCCTGCTCAGTTTGTCTGCTATCACATTCGATTTCCCCGGGATGTGCATTGCTATCAGAAAGCACTGGGTGGAGGTAGCCCACTGCCATACTCTCAGGGTCTCTTGACATAGGGGGTAAGACCTGGTTCCTCCTTGTTTGTTTATGTACCAGACTACAGACATGTTGCACCTGGCTAAAAATCACAAAAGACAGCTGGGTACAAAACATCGCAATTGTTCCCAGAGGAAGAGAGCCCTGAAACTGCTGCAATGCCAAGAGTACCACTCTCATCTCCAGGACACTGATATGCAAACGAGCGTCTAGTTCGTTCCATGTGCCTTGGGCTGTTCTCCCCTGATAATGCCCCCCCACCCGATCAGGGAAGCGCCCATGGTCACAGTGGCCATTGAAGTGGGTAGGACAAAGGGACAACCTATCGTTACTTGATGAGATGTCAACCACCACTGAAGATCCTTTTTGCAGGAGTTTGTTAGAACAATTAGATGTGACATTGGAAGTTCTTGATAGGACCATTGCATGAACAGGAGCCATTGTAGAATCCGCATGTGCATACGCCCCAAAGGAATTGCCATGATTGCAGCCACCATCGTCCCCAACAATTTGACCACCTCTGAGGCTGGTACCTTGTCTATTGATAGAAGCTTTAGAATCTGTTGTCAAAGTACAGAAACCCTTTATGAAGGAAGTTTTAGTGTGGTGGTTGTGGTGTCCAAGTCTGCTCCTTTAAAAACAATATGTTGCGATGGCGACAAGGCAGAATTTGCCAAGTTTATGGTAATCCTCAATTGACTGCAAAGGCTCAAAGTGGTGTCCCTGGATTGAATGAGCTGATGCCTAGTACTGGCAGTGAGGAGCCAGCTGTCTAAGTACGGAAACACCTGGAATCCCAAATGCCTCAGGTAAGCCGTGACCACTGCCATGCATTTGGTGATCACTCTGGGGCTGTAGTGAGACCAAACGGCAGGGCTTGAAACTGGTAGTCACTGGCTCCCAGCCGAAAGCACAGATGATCCCTGGATGGTCTGGCCATTTTTATATGGTAGTACGCATCCTGGAGATCTATAGAGCACATCCAAATGTCTTTTCCTAGAAATGTAATTATCGACTGTAGCATGACAGCTTCTCTTTTTAGACAGATCTGTTTAGTCTGCTGAGATCCACTATAGGTCTCCAGTCCCCTGTTTTCTTTGGGACTAAAAAGAGCCTTGAGTAAGTTCTGGATCCTGTCTGGTCTGCGAGGACCGGCTGGATGACACTTTTTTTCTAACAACCTTTGAACCTCTATGGTTGCTTGTTCCCTGTAGCTGAGTGGAACGTCTGGGATTTTTGTTATTACAGGTGGTGGGGTGGCGAAGGGAATAAAGTATTCTCTGTATATGATGCTTTGTACCCAGCTGTCTTTTGTGACTTTTAGCCAGGCACCTGTGTACAAAGATAAGTGTCCCCGGACTGCCTCCAGAGTTGGACAGTCGGGCCGCCTTTCAGGAGTGCTGGTAGGGCTTCCCAAAGAACTGATCTCAGTCTCCCTGATTCTGCAGACCGCCTCTGCCATGTGGGCGGCATCTTCCATTATTGCCCTCTCCCCTGCCCCTGGACAGGGGTTCACCATGTGTGTCCTGAAAGGCTGCTTGGGCTTTACTGAACCACATCTTTCCCACTCTCTGACTTTTGGGGTAGGGACTAGTAGGGGTGGAAAAACAGACTTCAACGGCAGACAGAGTCTTTCCTTCCTGCTCACACCTGGTAAGTGTTTCCTTTACTTTGGTCCCGAAAAGAGACGGGCAATCAAAAGGGGTGTTAACAAAGGATGACTTAAAGGGCTCTGCAAAGGAATATAACCACATCCAGGAATGTCTCCTAAGAGCAATTCTTGTAACCGCTGCCCTACTCATTCCATCAGCTGCATACAAGATCAAATGCATGGAAAAGTTTACCACAGAATTAAGAGTAGCAAGCTGGGAAGCAACTTTCTCTGATACTCCCTCAGCTAGTGAACCCTGTAGAGAATTTCCAAGCTTTTTTAGGAGGTCCCTTTGCGAACTCGTAAAATGTGCAAGGTAATTCAGTGATCATATGGCAGAAGTCGCAGAACTGAACATGCACTTTCTGTTATCTATCCATGATCTTAGAATCCCTATTAGGAGGATGGATAGATAAAGTTTCCGATATCTCTTTCTTGCTGGCTGCCGCCACCATCATGGCATCAACAGGCACTCCCCTTAATGAGTAAAGCCTTGTCTTGGGGAGAAGTTATCAATTTATTAGGCCTCCTAGGGACAGGATCCCTGATTTCCCACGCCCTTCGTGAAACCATAAGTTCATCGAAGGGCAGACACCCCTAAGAGGTGCACTGCTAAGATCCAAAAGCCTTCAGGAGAACTGACTCATCATCAGTAGGGCTGATGGGCTGCCAGCCATCCCTCTGTTTAAGAATTTCCAAGCTATCTGCAAAGCTCTACGCTTTAGTGGGATCTGTGAAGCAGAAGAAAAGAGAGGCACTTTAGGAAAGGAGGTCAATGATCCTGAAGTTGCAGATGTCCTAGGAGACATTACTCTCCTTACAGCATCGAAGGCACCTCTGCTCTGGTGTGAAGAAAACCCCAGATCCGAAGAGACAGAGGATTCTCTCAGCACCGGAGCAGAGGGCTCCAATCCTGAGGTGCCAAACTCATTCTCGCCGAAGACCCGAGAGGCAGAGTCGGATCTGAAAGATCGGTTCAACTATCCTCTCCAGACCCAAACGGCGAGTGTAGGCTCCTAGACTCCTCAACAGGCAGCGAGGTAGTCTGAGTATTCGGCACTGAAGGCAATGGAACAGGTGTCAGCTCCGAAGGCTCCACAATCTTCAGTTCCAATTCCTCCTGCTCCGAAGACCTGGGTTGGATCGGAGGAGAAACAGAAGTAGAAGGAGGTACTCTTGATGGATCCAAAGCCCCGTGGGTCAGATCCAATAATTTAGCAAGTGCCTGTGTCTACAACACTTCTGCACCACTCGATCCTCATCCAAATCTGAAAGGGTTCTCAAGGACGGAGGAAACGGAAGAGATGAAGCCACTGACTGAAGAATCGGTGACTAACACCGTAGAGACCAGTTCCAAGACTGGGGAACGGCTCCGAAAGGTAATGGCGCCCAGCTCCGTGGTCTGTGGAGCCAACATCAAAGATTTTTCAAGTGACTTTGATACAGACTGTCTCGGCTCCGAGGATGCCGATTTTGAAGACTTAGAAGATTTCAATGATATGTCATGTTCATTTTTGTCGAAGGTTTCCAGAAAGGAGGATATTTGCAATCCTCTGTCAATTAACTTCCTCTTCCTCTCATGCAAAACATGGGTACTGAAGGAATAGCAAATGGAGTTTTCCTGCAAATGTAACTCGCCTAAACAATAAACGCAATTTACATGACCATCGGTCAAAGACATCTTTTGCTGGCATTTGGGGGGGGGGGGGTTCTCCTTCTCTTGATCAGCCATCCTAAATCAAAAAAGCAACAGAAAGGAAAGGCCTCAAGAATACAGTATATGCACAAACACCAAAGAATTAAATGGCCCCAAAAAGCAAAAATAAAGGGCTAAATCACACCCTAACCGTCCATAAAAATCAACTGTTTAACAAACATAAAGGAATAACCAACAAGGTTCCAAAAAGGAAACCTAGCCCTCTAATTTAAAAGGGCTCTAAGAATTAACTAATTAAGCACACACACTCAAATGAAGACTAATTTAGTCTGCTAATCTAAAAATTCAGAGAAAGCAATATGCACTATTATATCAGTTTTTCAAAAGGAAAGGGAGAGAACAAAGGCCTAAAATATAAACGGCCATGAGCGCTAGAAAAATTACCACATACTAAAATGTTAGACCAGAGTTCTAAAAATACCTAAAGTATTTTACAAAGAGAAACAAAAGGGATAACAATCCCCACTAAGAACTATACAACATTCTAGAAAAATATAACAAAGAAATTTTCACTGGCCAGAGCTGTGAAGGATCATCCGATCTGTTGCAGCAGCAAACGAGATTTGAGGGAACACAGGGTGCATCATGGGATAGGGAGATGGCCTCGAGCTGGTTGGAGACCTTGAACTTTGTAGTTGGCCGAGTCGGAGCTGAGGATTGGCTCTGAACCCATCATTAAGAATGAACGGCGAAAAAAAACAAATTCACATCAAAATCTTTGCTATGGTTTATTTTCAGTTATATTACTAAAGATGTACTGATATTTTCTACAACGCAATAATTTAATAAAGGTGTGTAGGAAAAAGATGAAGTGATTCATAGGCAGTAGCAGAGAATTTAGGTAGTGAAAAGGTGCTATGAAACAACGGCTTTAGGTATCAGCTGTGGTGCACAGTATCCTATAGATGACAGAAAACTGGTATCATGGCTTGATAGTCAGTGGTATGAAAACTGGCTCTAGGTCATGTAGCTACACTGACTAGTGTGAAAACAAAGGGGCACTGGTATTTGCCAGAGCTAAATGGGTTGAGAGACTGGTCTACTATGACCTACTACAGAAACTATTCTAACAGTGGGGTCTGTGCAGTCCTAAGACCCAGGGTGCAACCACCATAAAGCCCAGCAGACTTAGATCTGTAATCAACTGGCCAGCTGGAACTCTAGCTGCCCAGTATGGAAATTATCTAAAATAGCTTGGTACAGCAAAATGTGAGAAACAACAATCAAATTGTCAAACGTGAACTAAAGAATGCTGCACTAAATGTAGGCTGACTAACAGAATGCAGCATGGAAGTGGACATGTTGGTAAAGGCAGACTTGATATTCTACGTATGCTGTACACAAGGAGTGAGAGCAGCTCAGTGAAGTCTCTTTACTTGTGATCCAAAATTTACTACTTTGGGGGGAAAGAATAAAAAATGGTGTGGGAATCTTAGTGAGAGGCAGCCTTCTGAGGACAGTAAGTGATGTTAACAGAATTAGTGACAGACACATAACAATTAGGTTCTAACATAAAGATGAAGCACTCTGCAGGATCTCAACAAATGCTCTACAGCAGGACTATGATGGCAAGAAAAAGTGGGTATTCAGGTAGTAGATGCAGGATTTCCTTAATAAGCTGGTATAAAATGCCTTGGTGAAATCAATGCTAATACTGACAGAGAGAGAATAGGATATGAGGCTTCCATTTAGTCTACATGGCCGAGGCAACAGGAATACTGAGGGGGCACACTGGACTTCCATCTGACAAACAGCTTTAATGGTGCCAAATACATGCTTCACCAATAGGGAAAAGTCACAAGATCACAAAAAAGAAGACAGGCCAGCATACAACTCGGGTAGAGTCACATATCTAACAAGGAAGAGGTGCTGAGGTAGAATCAAAGATTACAAAGTCATCACAAGTAGAACGGTCAATTTCTGAAAACCCCTGCT
>NC_056727.1:289342671-289465171 GCF_019279795.1 Protopterus annectens | reverse complement strand
TTAAGCACCATGTTCAATAATAGCCTCGCATCAGGCTTTGTGCCCACTGAACGGCGCATAGCAGCAGTTATCCCACTCCACAAAGGGGGAGCCACCACTGATCCCGGGAACTATTAGCCTGACGAGCCTGGTCTGCAAGGCCATGGAACGTATCATCATGGAACTCATAAACAAAGACATTGGTAACCTCCAAACTCTGGACCACACCCAGTTCGGGTTTGTGAAAGGCAGATCATGCCTCCTGAACCTGATCGACTTCTTTGAGGCAGTCACCAAAGCCGTGGATGAGGGTAAGATGGTTCACACAGCCTATCTTGACCTCGCCAAGGATTTTGACACCATCCCCCATTCTCTAATTATAGCTAAACTCACTAAACTAGGTATAAATCCTTACGTCACAAGATGGGTTGCCAACTGGCTCACTGACAGAACCCACACTGTAAAAGTTGCAGGCTCCAAATCTGACCTCAAAGCAGTGACAAGTGGAGTACCACAGGGTTCCATCCTGGGACCTTTCCTGTTTGGTATCAACTTCTCTGAAGTACAGGCTAACACAGAAGGCCTCTGGCTAATGAAGTTCGCAGATGACTGCTAACTAGGAGCCATAGTCATGTCCTCAAATGATGTGGACATCCTACATAAGGGCCTCACGGAGACAGATGCCTGGAGTTTTTTTTTTTGAAAGAGTCCATATACAAGGTAAATAATGAAAAAACAAGTGGTATTGATTAATGGAACCAAATACAGAAGTATGGATGAAAAAATAAATATGGTAGGGTAAGAGATCATACACTCAGGGGCGAGAACAGGAAGAAATCTACTAGAGTTAGTTATGAAGGTATACATATTCAAATGTGAAGGAAAAGAGAGAGCGAGAGATGAAAAATGAGGAAGTTGGACAGAAAAGAAATCGAAGGATTCAAGTGTTACACGTGTATAATCCCACAATTTATATATCAAGGGCATATTTTATGGGACTTACCAAGATCTATTTCGTTGATGAAAATGAAACTGCTATGTAAAGACTACATCTGGGATGGGAAGAAGCCTAGGATAGTATGGGAGTGGATTACAGCAGCACCAGAAAGAAGCAACATAGGGATTTCATATATTAAGGAGAACCTGCTGGCACATATTATAGCAAATGTTTTGAGGTTAATGAAGACTGATTACAGGGCTTAAAGACAACACATGATTATGCGGAAGGAACAAAGAATAAAGGAAGTTAAGGATATATTAGACGTACTTATGAAATGGAGAGTCTGACGTTAGCATGGTCAAAACAAATTTAAAAGAAATTGGTACGTACGTATTATCGCAACCAGATTTTTGATGGGAATACTGGCTGGTTGACGATCAGGCAATATGTGTGTTCATGTTTTCAAAATGTTAAATACTGTTTTCTCTTTAACAGTTCTGGTTGTTTTTGGGAGTGTTGTCACTGAAAAGTAAAAAAAAAAACCATACTGTGGCTGTTTCTTTATGCACTTGACTGCCAGCATGTCGGTTATTGCAAGTCTGCCCGCTGAACGTTCCTTTTTTCGTGGCAGGAAAAGCGATGTCTGCTAACCTATGAAGGGGAGTGTAAACTCTTCAGCACCTCAAATCCTTGACAAAATGCAAGCTAACACAAATGAACTGGGCACATGTTTCCCACTACAAATAAACAAAACCTTGTTGTTTTGTTAACCATTTTTGAAAAACAGCACAGCAACTTTTGCCTTCTCTTACACTACACTTTCTGTTATGACTAATCTGAAAGTGTACAGCTATGTACGCGATATATTTATGTACACATGGACAAGAGGTCTCAGTTTCTTACCTCTACCATCCAAACTAATTATTTCCTTTGCATGGGCTGTAAAAATAATCACAATGTGCTAAAGATTAATAAAATGAGTGCGGCCTTCTTAGCTGCCAGAATGTGAAGCATTACCATGCAGGACTTGAACAGCAAGCAGATATGACAAAGGTTGCATGCAAAGCAAGATTCACATTTCCGCTTACATTTAGGTTGCGAATTTCAGACAAACAAGGTTATTCCCAACAGAAACCATCACATTGAACCGTACCCTTACTCCCTCAATCGTTTTTTTGGGCCAACAAGCGTAATACTGCAACCACGAAAATCTGGTTGCGATAATACTTAAGTACCAAGAAATTTAACAAAGTTTATGGGAAGCTGTAGGGAATGAATAGAAAAGGAGGATAATCCCAACAAGAATAAAAAAGGAAACACAAAAAAAAAAAATAAAACAGCAACTTGGAGATGGGGAGAATGCAAAATTGGGTTAAATACTGGGTTAAAAACTCAGGGAGAGTTGCAAAAGGAGCTTCATCTGGTTAGGAATTTACAATGGTTCATAGGTTCGTACTAGGCGAACTGCCCTTGCGAGCCATTTTTAAGGCTAGCCAATTATCCCTTGTGAGACTCAAACCCCGCACGTTGTGTTTGTAAGGCAAACACTAACCATTAGGCCACACAATGGGAATATCAATGCATCAAAAAAGTATGGAAGGAGCTGGAAGATCAGTGAGATCAATCCAAGAGCTTCACTGCATACACAGGAAACAAAAACGCAAAGGACTGAGGGGAAAAAGATGGGGAAGTTGATAAGGATAGGAAAGACATGGATAGGAAAAGGAAAAATAAGGAGGAAATCAATGAATTGAACAATTCTTGGGAAAAAGAAACACCAATACTGGAAGAGGAATGGTAAGAGATAATAAAGCTACCCAAATTTATCACTAAAGCCTATACATTTAGAATTTTCACATGGAAGAATATACATAAACACGTCTATAACCCAGTCAGGATAGCTAAAATGTATCCAGCAGAAGACAGCTTATGTTAGAGGTGTAAGGGAGGAAAAAGGACTTGCACACGTACGTTCTACAGTTGCAAAAGGCTAGATAATGTCCTGTTCAAGCTGGAGGAACTTTAAAGAAATAAAAAGATGGGCCATGGAAGGTTTTTCAAACAGGAATTCCTGCTAGAGTATAAACAAGGGATCCCAAAGGGTCAAAAGTGAAAAAAATGGGTCTCATAATGACTGTGAGGAAAAAATGATTACAGTGAAATAGACAAAAGAAGAGGAACCAAAAGGGTTGGAAATGGAAGAAATGGTAAGAAATATATTGATAAAGGCAGAGATGGAAATACAGAGAAAGAAAATGGAAAAGTTCTGAAGGAAGTAGGACAGATGGCTGAGGGAGAAGAATGTTAGTGAAAACAGAACTATATAATTAATCTGTCTGCTGCAGCTGGGATGGGAAAGTTATAAAAAGGGGGTGTTTGTAAATAGTTTATTGAAAATGGGTTTAGTATAAGGGATATTACGTGTGTGAGGCCTGAAGTACTGAAAGGTGATTAGAAATATTAAATGGTGCTTTAAGATAATAAAGATTGAAGAGCAAATGAACGTAAAGGATTTTAAACAATAAGAGACATTTTTGTGGTTCCAAGGGATTTTAAACATTAACAGAGGGGTTTTTGTGGCTCCAGAAATTGCAAACCTTGGTCATAGGCAAAACTGTTTGCATTAATGGAGGGGGAGATGCAGGTGAACGGTGCACCACATAGGTAGTATTACAGTGTGCCATGCAAGAAGAACACACAAGAACTGTACAGTGTAACTTGTTTCTATGATCTGTTTTATTTTTCTTTTGAACAAAGGTCACTTAAAAAGTAAAAAAGAATAAAACATCTAGATTAATGAATATCTCCCCATTCCTGAAAATGCTCAGAGCTCTAGTCATAACCACTCAGGCCACTGTCTTAATAGACACAGACTATTAATGTCTCCCACAGTTTCACTGAGATTTCAGAATAACCCCAGAGATAAGGACCTCTTCAGGACGGTTTTCTTGATCTGTGGCTACCACCTTAACAAATTAGAATCAGCTCCCTTCTTTTGTCATTTATTAAGTCCTTAACTATATATCAAGTCATTTGAGTAGGGCTGAAGTACCCAATTTTTCTCCTATTCCCTTGCAGACCTCTGTCAAGAGAGGTCCATCTTAAGACCCTTATTCATCTTATTTCTAAACATCATAACCACAAGCCTACCAAAACTCATAAGTCATGCTTCATGTAGTTGATATAATTCTGCTCCAATAATTATTCAGACAAACAAGCAGACGGTTATCAAAAGACCTTACAGCTAAAAAAAATGTATTACCTTGAAGCAGTGAAATCTTAATATCATTTAAAACCATATCCTGCTGCTTCAGCTTCATCTGTTCTGTGAACCTGCTACACTTCATTTGTGAACAAAACCCTAATGAAACTCCACCTAGAGTTAAGCATGTCTACATCTGATTTGAGTCCAAACTTATTTCATGTTTACACATTCTAATATCTACATTAAACAATATACTGAGAACTACAACATTTAGGCTGTGGACCCAAGAAGCCATAAAGGCTGCAAGCTGTGGTATTCTTAGTCTTCACTTTGAGTGTGGTCATCCACTGGCTACATTCTCCCATGCACAAATGCATCCACACTGGAAATTATGTAAATATGTTTGAGATAATAAATGTACCTGCCTGTTAGACATGATCATTCTCAAACACTAGCCAGACTAAGTTAGGTTTCTGACACAGACAGAATTACACAGCTCACAAGTATGATGATTTAAATTTTCTTTTTTTAAAGTCTTTTTCCTGATTAGCCCACACACCTCTTAATGCTTCAGTTTAGAAAAATATATATACTTCAGCCTCTCCCACCACAAACATCATACAGCTGTTCCAGAATTCCCTACCAATAGATCTAGCCACTGGAATATACTCAAACCTTTTCAAAGAAATCAAACTAACATTTATTTGTTTCACGTCCCTACTGAAAAAAAAAGTTACCAGGATCCTGATTATTCACCACTCCTACTATCCTCCATACTCTCTCCAATGTCAAAAGCCACCAATTACAGCATTTGACAGTTCCAACACATTAAGAGAAAATGTTGTATAAAGAAAATCAAATATTACGCATTGCACTATTATTAGTACACGTGCAGTAAGACTTGGAATGAAAAGACAATGTTTCTCTGTTTTGCTGTATATTTACTTTTAGTAATGTACTATCTTGGATCACATTTGAAAACAGACAATTTAGACTGGTACACATTTTTTTTTCTGTAAACTGATGTTAAACTTTTGACACAGCTCTTGTGTGAAGAAGTCAACTAAGTGAACATGATGGTCTGTTTCATCATATGCTCTCCAGCATGATGATTGTACAGAACCTCACTGGAGGTAAATTTAGGCATAAGATGGATAACCGTTCTTCAAAAAAGTTATGTACTCTGAGCAAATCACTTAACTAGACACCACTCCTGGGCTAAGAGTGAACAAAGTCCATGGAGACCAGTGCTCTGTCCCAGAGAGCAAATACAAATAAAATAAATATCCCATTCTATTAAAGAAAATGATGTTACCACAAGGAGATTTAGTAATTTTTTCAAGTTATATGCATACAGTCTTTTTTAATTAAGTCTTATGAAATCCAAAATCCATGCACTGTTTGGATTAAACTTAAATATTTTAATGATGTGGAGAAGCTATCATCTATTCATACCTTTTACTATCATTTCAACAGATACCAGTTAAAACTAAAAGTTAATCATTCTGTTATATTAACATTTAAACAGCAATTTTAACCTGATAAAGACTATTAAGAAAACACAACCAAAAAGAATAATAATCAAGGTTTTCTAGAAGTCTTAAATTATCTGAAAACAAGATAAGCTTACCTTTTACGATCTTGCTCTACAGCCTTCTGTTCTGCTGCAATGCTGACCTGTAACTCACTTTGTTCAATGGCATTTAGAGTTGCAAGTTTTTGCTTTTGAGCCTCAATTTCTAAGTCAAGCGTGGACTGACGTTGTCTCCTTTCTAATTTAGCTACAGCCTGCTCCAAAGCCTCTCTCTGTTGTTTTACTTGAGACTCCAGAATTTCCTTCTCCTTCTGGCGAACTTTTTCTTCTTGTCGTGCAATATTGGCAGTGAATTCATAAGTAGCCTGGAGCTGCTGCAGCTGGTCAGCGCTGGCTCTGTAGTGTGCAAGCTGTTCTTGTTTTTCCTCAATTTCTTTCTCAGTTTCATAGAGTGTATTGTCTAAACCCAATAAACCTCTTTCCAGAATCTCAGCTGCTCTTTGTTTCTCTTCTGACAGTGTTGGTAGATGCTGATTAACTAGGTAATGAAGCTGGCGTTCTTTGTGATGTAACCTGTTTTCAGCATTTCTTAATTTTTCAGAAACCTGAGCTGCTTCAGCAGAATCTAAGGTACCTTTTTCTTCATTTTCCTTAAGAACTTTCATCTGTTTCCCTTGCTCAAGTTGAAGATGACTAACTGCTTCACATTCGTTTCTTATTTCTAGTTCAAGAAGTTCTTTCTCTTGGTACAAGTCTGCTTCCTTACAGAACAACCGTTCTAACTGCTGCTTTTTAAAATTAACATATTTTTGTTGAGCTACCTGAACATCTTCATGATCTTCATCTCCTTCAGATCTTGCTTCTTTGGCTTTCAGAAGAGCCTCCCTGATCTCTTCAAGCATAATTTTTTCTTCCTCAATTCTTTGAACATCTTCATTCTTGAATAACTTGATCATTTCTTGCTTTTGCCGAAGCTGGTCTTCAAGACGCGACACTAAAATGAGTTGTTCTCTCTCTTGTTCTTCAAGTCTCTTTTTCTCTAGTTCCAATTTGATGTACTGTTTGTCTTTTTCTTGTTTCAGCCTTTCCAATTCTCTGTAGATCTCCATTTTTTCAGTCCTCTCTTTACAGTTAAGTTCCTGTAGTCTTGCAAGCTCTTCTTTAACATGTACCAATGTTTCCTCTTCATGCTTCTTCAGCAGTTCTGTTTCTTGTTGTTCTTTCAAGCGTTCTTCTTCAAACTTTTCTTTCTCTGCTTGTAAATCTTTTAATTTGCTTTCAATGTCTAAATTACGCTGTTTTAGACTTTCTTCTTGTTTTCTAATCCTCAGCTGTACTACTTCTGTCTCTCTGCGCTGGAACTCAACCTCTTGTTGCATTTTTTCCAATACAGCCTTTTCTGATCTTTGTTTTTCTTCCATTTCTTCTATCAACTTCCTGTGAGATAAAAAAATGCACAAATTTTAATGTTCGATACAGAAAAAATGCTCAGCAACCCACAGACACATACAATCTATTACATATTTCAAATGCTACTTCATATCAAGTAAATCCCCCGCCATGATTGCACTTTTACTTGCACTAACAAAATAAGGTCAGCTAAAAGATAGGTGGGTATATGCTATAATAAAGGAGATAAAAGGCTGGGAAGTTGGTATACTGGCAAAGGTGTTCACCTCATAGACAAGGTACAGGGTTTGCTTCTCATCTTTGGAAGAGAAAACTGACAAGACTTAAAATGGCCCACAAGGGCAGCTAGTGTAGTACTTACCTATGAAACTATAAAAGAGAGAATACATTATGAGTGCTCTTCAAGTTGGTGGAATTCAGCTAAAGAGGTAGGATAGAGGAAAGCAGTACAAGGGTGTCACAATGAGTACAATTCAAAACAGACTAGTAGAAATGCACTGTCTGATCCAGTGTTATAGAGTAAATCATCACTATGGTTAAAAGATGTGAGATATATAGTAATGAAATAATGTGCAACAACAGATGGCCAACTGCAACAAGTAGTTAAACTTGACAAATAGCAGGAATTGTTCTTTGAGCACTTACATATGACTATATAGTTCTCCATACATTTCAAATTATGGCACTGTAATTATGTTCTTAGGTGTTAATACAGATCTATTTAGCAAATGTGGATAATTTTATAGCAACATTTCTGGTGAATCAGTAAAATGTATGCTTTAATCATGAAAAAGCTGCCATAATATGCCATTCAAAAGCTACTCTAAACTGAAATCTAGTACACAGTACAATTCTTATATGCATTCACCATATTTCTTCACTTCTTCCATAATTAAATTCCTTTTGTGTTTGCCTCTTCATGTGTGGGTATTCATCAATGTAAGAGCTCAATTCGTGTGACAAAAATGCCACTTCAACTTCACCAACAAAATTACAATCTGTGATTCACAAAAGTTGATTCCTGCATGCTTAAAACTCCCTCCGTCTTGAATAAGTGTCTATATCCAAGCCCATAGTTTCAGGAAAAATGCATCTGATATGAAAAAAAAAACATGAAAAAAAATGTCATCAGATGCGCTATGCCATTCTTAAGAACCTGAAATGGTAAGCATCAAGTTTCCCATGATATGGACTTTTCCCTCTAAAATGTGTAAACTATAAAACTGTAGCTTTAGTGCTTGCCAACCTTTCAACTTTTATTTTTAAGAATTTACTTAAAATTAAGCACACCATATGCAGACATGGAAGGCGTGGACTCACCTACAAGAAGATGTCAGGTAAGTCGTTTTAGTCACCTATCAGGAATTCTAAAAAATGAAAAAAAAAAAAAAGAGAGAGAAAGATTTTGTGGAAACATAATTGAAAGCAAAATCAAACATGTAGTGTAAAAGAGAAATGGATTAAGATATTTTCAAAGAAGCATATTAAGAAGGGGAAAGAAAAAAAAATATATATATATCTATATATATCTACATATATATATATATATATATATATATATATATATATATATATATATATGGGTCTACTACTAATGCCCGAAACGACGATTCCCCGACGGAAAACTCACCGACGCCAGATGACCGACAGGTAAGTGTACCGACAGGGTGATTTGCCGACAGCGGAAAGACCGACAAGGGAATGTGCGATCGCGACGCGGTAAGTGTGCGATGGTGACGGAGTTAGGAGCGGTCAGGTAAGTGCTCGAGATTGTGGGATGTCGGGTTAGGCTGTGGGAAAGGTGAGTGTGTGTTCGTGGTCGGAGGTATGGTTCGGGTAAGGTAAGTGTGTGCTAGTGAGGGACTGTAGTTTAGGGACGGGTTAAGTGAGTTAGGGTTAGGGTGCAGGTAGGTGATGTGTGCGTTAGTGTCGGAGCTTGGGCTAGGGGTGGGTTAAGTGAGTTAGGGTTAGGGTGCAGGTAGGTGATGTGTGCGTTAGTGTCGGAGCTTGGGCTAGGGGTGGGTTAAGTGAGTTAGGGTTAGGGTGCAGGTAGGTGAAGTGTGCGATAGTGTCGGACCTTAGGGTTAGGGTTTGGGTCAGGGCTAGTGTGTATGCTATGTAGTGTCGCGTGTTGTTTACGTTCCGTGTCGGTGTAATGGTGTTCGGTGTAATGGTGTTCGGTGTTTTGCGTTGTCGGGTTTGTGTGATGTCGGTCATCTGGCGTAGGGGAGTTTTCCGTCGGGGAATCGTCGTGTCGGTAATTAGTAGTAGACCCCTATATATATATATATATATATATATATATATATATATATATATATATATATATATATATAGATAGCTATAGTGCAATGAAAAAGTATTTGCCCCGTTCCTGACTTATTTCTTTGCATGTTTGTCGCACTTAAATGTTTCAGATCATCAAACAAATTTAAATTAGACAAAGATAACCCAAATAAACACAAAATGCAGTTTTTAAGTGATGATTTTATTACAGAAAAAAACTATCCAAACCTACATGGTCCGGTGTGAAAAAGTAATTGCCCCCCTTGTTAAATCATGAAGTAACTGTGGTTAATCACATTTTTGGGAAAGCTGAGTTCAGTTTCACTAGCCACACCCAGGCCTGGTTACTGCCAGACCTGTTGAATCAAGAGATCACTTAAACAGAACCTGTCAGACAAAATGAAGTAGGTCAAAAGATCCCAAAAAGGAAGACATCATACCACGATCTACAGAAATTCCAGAACAGATGAGAAACAAAGTCATTTACATCTATCAGTCTGGAAAATGATACAAAGCCATTTCTAAAGCTTTGGGACTCCAGCGAACCACAGTGAGAGCCATTATCCACAAATGGAGAAAACATGGAACAGTGGTGAACCTTCCCATGAGTGGACGGCCTACAACAATTACCCCAAAAGCGCAGCAACAACTCATCCAAGAGGTCACAAAAGAACCTAGAACAACATCTAGGGAACTGCAGGCCTCACTTGCCTCAGTTAAGGTCAGTGTTCATGACTCAACCATAAGAAAGAGACTGGGCAAAAATGGCATGCATGGCAGAGTTCCAAGGTGAAAACCACTGCTGACCAAAAAGAACATAAAGGCTCATTCTCCCTTTTGCCAAAAAACATTTTGATGATCCCCAAGACTTTTGGGAAAATATTCTGTGGACTGACTTAACAAATGTTGAACTTTTTGGGAAGTGTGTGTCCCGTTACATCTGGCATAAAAATAACACAGCATTTCAGAAAAAGGACATCATGCCAACAGTCAAACATGGTGGTGGTAGTGTGATGGCCTAGGGCTGCTTTTGGACCTGGGCGACTTGCTGTGATTGATGGAACCATGAATTCTGCTCTCTACCAAAAAATCCTAAAGGAGAATGTCTGGCCATCAGTTCGTGACCTCAAGCTGAAGCGCAATTGGGTTCTGCAGCAGGACAATGATCCAAAACACACCAGCAAGTTCACCTCTGAATGGCTTAAAAAAAAACAAAATTACGGTTTTGGAGTGGCCAAGTCAAAGTCCGGACTTGAATCCAATTGAGATGCTGTGGCATGACCTTAAAAAGGCAGTTCCTGCTGGGAAACCCTCCAATACGGGTGAATTAAAACAATTCTGCAAAGAAGAGTGAGCCACAATTTCTCAACAGCGATGTGAAAGACTCGTTGCCAGTTATTGCAAATGCTTGACTGCAGTTGTTGCTGCTAAGGGTGGCACAACCAGTTATTAGGTTTAGGGGGCAATTACTTTTTCACATAGGGCCATGTAGGCTTGGATAGTTTTTTTTTTTCCCTTAATAAATAAAATCATCACTTAAAAATTGCATTTTGTGTTTACTTGGGTTATGTTTGTCTAAAATGTACATATGGTTGATGATCTGAAACATTTAAGTGTGACAAAGATGCAAAAAAATAAGAAATCAGGAAGGGGGCAAATACTTTTCCATTGCACTGTGTATATATTATATTTTATTTAAGAAGTTAAGTCCTCTGGACTTAGAATTCATTCATTACCCAATAGCTTCACTTAAACAACAGTAGCTGAATGAAGTAAAGTCAGAAGTTACCTTCAAAATACTTTCAGCTTCATAAGTGAAACATTTACCTAAAAATAAATAAAAATAAACAAGAAAACATATTTTGCAATAAAGATCCAGAAGTCACAAAAGTATTCCATAGATTAAAGGTGTCATCTTATACAAAGGTCATGTTTTAAGAATCATATATTTTTGAAAACCCGCAGAGTTAAAAAGAATGCACAGAGTTGGAACTTTGACATGGGGAAAAAATGGACCAAGACATGCAGACGTGTACATTCTGTTCAGGAATTAATTAAATAGATAAGATCATTAAAATAATTAATGATTAATCAAATGAGACAAAAACATACTTGGTGAGGCTGAACTATACAAAAAGGAAATCCTTAAGCTCTGATTGAAACATGGAGAGGTCAAACATTCAATTACTAAGCAGTCTTCCAGGATGGCTGCACACTGACAAACAGGCTGATTAGAACCTTCCAGTGTGAAAAACTTAAAAAGTGTGGGGGAAAACCCCAGTAAAAGCTGACAATTTGTGTAAAGTTCAGGTAATGGCTAGTAATTACACTGCCAGGATACCAGAAAAGAAGATATTTGGAGAAAGTAAAATAAAATCAACCAGAAAAAGAGAAGTAAAAAAAATATGTATCCTCTGGTTGGAAAGAACCTTGCAGGTGATCACAGCAAGGGCGGCTCATGTTTTAGCTTTAGTACAAGGCACGGCTTCCAGTAATTTACAAGAAAAAATCAAATACACTCAGAGGTGTTTAAAATAACTGAAACACTGGAAGAATATATAAAAGCAAACAGAAGGCTGGGAACAATAGAAGATGTTTTAACTAGCTAATTCAGATGAACTGATAAAACTGCAAAAATCTGAGGTTAAACTGAAGAAAATGCTGGTTGAGCATGAAGCCTGTCAAGAAGAGCTGTTTCAAACAGTAGTACAGTTACAAGACAAAACAGAGAAAACTTAACATTTTCTGCTGTACCAGAGAAACTGGAAGGAACAGACTGCATTCATTTTGTTACACTACAAACAAGCAACTGGATTGGTGCTCCACAGCAGGATTTGTTAACTGAGAGGGCACATCACGAGTATGGTCCAAATGGCTATAAGAAAGCAGTCAAGACCTATCTTAGTTTCTAGTAAAGATGCTGACATACCAGAAGAAAGAGAAGCTCTAGTCAAAATGATAACAGAAGGGAAAAATATTAAAACCTGGGGACAGCAGAGTGTGGAAAATCATTATTCACTGTATACTAGGTAGAAGAGAAATGTTTATTTCCAGAAATAAGAGAATGTTAACAGGCGCCTGTGAGAGAGTCAAGCTGCTGTAACCAGCTCTCTTCAAATTGTTACTGTAGGTCTGAATACATTTTTAGATATGGAACAGGTTACAGAGGAATAAAATAATAATAATAAAAAAAAGATTTAGCCAGTAAAGAGTGAGGAAGAAGTGATCATCTTTCAGTTGTTTTGACAATGGAAGGGGCAATACTTTCTGTATATATGAGAATGTCATCCATATGCAAGATAAAGGTTTGAGGAATGTAAGAGGGCAGTTGGTTGCTAAATAAGAGAAGGAGAGGCAGAATTAATCCATGAGGAAACCTTTAGTGACAGTGGAAGAGGAGAAGTAGTAGTTCCAATAAGAACGTTTAAGTGGCAGTCACTAAAGAAGTCTCTGAATCAAGGAAGGGTGTCTTGGCTTGTTCATGCTGTTAAGTAGACAGTTTAGCAAAAGTATGTGATCAACAAGATTAAAGACCTTGGTAAGGTCTATGAAACATGATCCTTTAAGTGACCTTTGTCTATTTTTCAAGATATAAATTAGGGTGTACAGGGCAATCGTTCTTCTCCATCCTGACTGGAAACCATGTTTATGTGGTGAGAGTATGCTGCATTTCTCAGAATACTGTGTGTGTTGAATAAAGTCTACAATTTTGAAAATTTTACCCAAGGTTGGTATGAAGGAATGCATTCTGAAGTATTTTGCATATTCTGGTTTGGCAAATTTAGGGATCGGTATGACAATGGCTTGTTTCCATTTAAATGGCATCATACTTTTGGTGAGAGAAAGGTTGCAAAGGTGACAGAGTGGTTGTAAAACATGAAAAGAAAGTTATACCACTTTATTTATCCCTTATTAGACCCATCATTGAATATAATGCACCATTCATCATGCACCTCACCAAGCACCTAAACCAGCTTAGCAGACCTCAACGTTTCTGCACCAAAAGATCTCATGTCTCAGTACCCTTAGTTACTCTAACAGACTAAAAGCTCTGTTGCTACATTCAGTGTCATACAGACTCTTGAGGGTTAATCTCTGCTTAGCCTTCCATGCTATAAATGATGCAACACGTGTAAAGCAAATACCCACTCTAGAGACCCAATTACACTATCATATCAACAAGACCAGATGGTGTGACATATACCTGAAGAATACCATATTTTTGGAATAGGCTACCCTTACTTATCAAGAACAGTCCTTCCCTAGTAACCTTGAAAACAACTCTGGATGACTGGGTGATCACAAATTTTCATCAGGAACATACGAAGAGTCTACTTAATGGGAAGCACTACTAGTTTCCCACCAGTAGTGGGTGATGTGGTTGAGCTTCTTAAATGTCTCTTTTGGCCATAAGCTTAGTAGAGCCTATGAACCTACTACCAATTTTTGTATAGCAGTGAACCATGGTAGGAGGCCACCTGAGGGTATCTGGTCTACCAGTGATTTTGTATCTTTGGGTATAACTAACCTGAAGTAAAACAAGGGTGTAAACTATGGCGGTTCAGGTTGTGAACTGGGGGGGGGGGTTGCAGGAGATGTGGCTCCTTATCAGAGGCAACATGGCAAAGCGCTGTGATATTTGGAAACAATGCTTGACCAAAGAGACCCCATAAGATACAGAAGAATGATGTTTATTACGGGATACCTTTTACCCAGTTAGGCAAGTGCTTATAGATGGCACTGACCTTTGAGGGACTGAAGGGGCAGATACAGGATGCCTAACAGACTACACAAACAGAATTCTTAATAACTAGTTTCATAACAGGGTAACTCAGGTCACCCCAGTCTTCTTCCTCAAATACTTAGCATGTTGTTTCTGAAAGGAAGATACTAAGCCTTGAGGTCAGTCCAAGCTACTGTATATAAGCCTCAGGACGACATCAATGAAAAGCTATCTAGTGGCTCAGGGAGCAGGGCTGGACTAATTATCTTAATTTATCTCTACAAATGGCCTCTGCATGCTTTGATACCTTATCAGAACTTAAGTGAGATTGAGAACTATGTCCCCCACTCCTACAAATGTGAGCTAATCGATTTAGTCATACAAAAGTGAGCATGCAAATGATAGGTGCAAGGTGTTGAGTAACCTAGATAATGTTCTTAGTTTAGTCTGTCTGCATTCCAAGAGGATGGATGAGAGGAAGGACAGCAGTCAAGAGACAGAAGATTTGAAGGTAATGACAGCTGAGAAATAAACATCTGCCATACACTTTCAAATTGTTCTTTATGATGGCACCACATGTAAGAAAAAGTAGAAATGCCTATGTTAATAAATTTAAAATCATTGAGCCAAAAGCTCGGAATTATGTGTGTTGCACAATTATTAATACAAGACAGAAATGTGGTTATCAGCAATATGTCACAAAGTAAATTTAATTTTAAACAAAGCAACTAGATGTGTGCAAAGTGAGTGAAATTACTTTCTCATGGTTAAAAGATCTCACATGAGACAGAAATGAGTACAGCTGCCTTTGAGACAAAAAAAATGAAATGAGTTATTCAGAGTAAAAAGGAGATAAGGGAAGCATACAAAAGTATGTCTATAAGCATGACAAAAGGAAAATCCTATGAATAATGAAGTGTGAAGAAGTTGTAGAAGCAGAAACCATTCTGATGAAAAAGAATTTGTTTTGACGAAGCATGAAAAAGAAGTAAATATGCAACTGAACAGAATGGGATACATCAGTTTCACAAGACTGTCTTCAAAACAGGAGAGGACTGGTCAATTAGGTTTAATCAACTACTGCTTTGATCCAAGAAGAGACAGTGTTATGAGTGTGGGGAACTGTAATGGTAATTAAGATTCTCTTACCCGCCACAGTTGTACAGTCTTGAAGTTAGTATACTTAGAGGTGTGTATCTTTTGGGGAGGAGTGTACAGAACTTGCCTCCCTCCATAAAATGCTTCATCCGTTTATGTATGTACACATATATACAAGTATTGTGAAGGGGTGCTCCAGAACTGTATAATATATGTTACCAAAAGGAGTACAAAACATATAAAGATGCTGCCTGGAGGATATACATGATCTTAGTGGAAGAGAAGCTCACCTCAGAAAGAGCTAAACAGGAGGAAGCCATGCCTTCTTTTCTGAAAGAGTGGCTGGATCTGAAAGAAAGTCAAGAAGACAAAGACCTGGAGGGGCTTACAAAGCATGACAGAGAGAGAGAGAGAGAGAGAGAGAGAGAAAAGCACAACTTGGAAGAAAGGCTTCAGTAAAGTGTACTAAGGTACAGGGTCTATAGACAAGAAAGCATGGTGGGCCTGGGACCCAAGTGTGATTCCTGAGAGACAGGGTTAGGAGTCTTCAAGCAGAGGTGTGGTTTGCTATTCTGGCACCTCACTCAACAATATGTTAAAGAGCAAAAAAAAAATCTCTTCTCCTTTCCTTTTAAAGTCTAGCTAACTGCTTGCTACATTTATGGCAAAGCAGATGCTACAGCTTATGGCATTGTAAAGTACACAAGTCTAAGGCACTTCAGTTCTGAACTTAATGCAATAATGGCAATGCACTGAAGAACGATTACCATCTGCTGATCATGCCACCTAACATCTTTGCATTTGGAGCTACTTCATTTGTCCCACCCCAGTTACATCTCCGTCTTCAGAGTCTGCAAGGAAACCACATTCACTGGAGGGGTTTTACAAACTTTGGTGGAGGAAGTTATACATATGAATGCCTAGGGGTCCCTCAAGGCTCCATCTTAGGTCCTTTACTATTCACACTGTTCACCAACCAACTCCCATCGACCACACCCAAACCCTCTATAGTGCAATACGCAGATGACACCACTATTATATGTGCAGCCCCCACACTAGATCACCTCCTCTCCCAAACACAAGAATCCTTCTCTATAGCCGAAACTTGATTCACTACCCAACAGCTCATGCTTAACCCATCCAAAACTAAATTACTCCTCTTTAGCTCCTACAGATCCCTTCCTCACACTGACAGCTTTACTATCACCTCCAACAACAATACTACTATTATCCCTACCAATCACATCAAGCTGCTAGGCATGGAAATAAACAACCACGTTAGATTTGATCTACACACTGCCCAAACTATAAAGTTCCCAAAAAACTCAGACTACTCTATTGAAACAAACAAATTCTCTCAAACCATTCAAAAATAACAATAGCAAGGACACACCTACTATCTACATTACTCTGGGCCTCCCCTGTGCTCACTAACCTTCGCAAAACTGATCTAAACATCTAAACAGACTTGAATCATGCCACAATAAGATAGCAAGATTTGCTACAGGCTCATCCTATAGAACTCTTCACTGTGTCTCACCAAAATTAACTGGTTAGAGCTCCCACTAATACTTCAAAGCAATCAGCTCTCACTAGTGCACAAAATATTAAACCCCTTGGACAAAATCCCAGCTCTACAACATCTAATTCAGCTTCACACCACTACCAGAACCTTACAATCTAGCTCCCAAAATAACCTACAGGTCACCAAATTTAACAATGAGGCAGGAAAATCTGTCTACAGACACTTGATTTCTAAACTCTGGAACTCCCTTCCTGCTCACTTAATATCCAACAACTCCATCACTCAATTTAAGAAACTCCTTAAAACTCACTTCATGAACAACAGGCTTTGCTCCTATCTCACACCTGGATAACACTCTAGTATACAGCTAATCTCTCTGCACCACACTAAAATATGCTACCTTCTCAGCCTAGCCATAGTCCTAATATTACTACAGGATAGGAAATGTTTTCCAGCATGTTAAGAGAGCATTACTAACTGCTCATCCATTTGTCTAGTAGCTACTGTAATGAATTCCTTGTATTGCTCCTCATAATTATGAATGTGTTTATAGTGTCTTACCTGTTGCTCTCATAATTACTCAAGAGTGTATACAATATGTGTCACTTAGTTTCACAATGTTAGTCTGCCTGTAATGAATTTCACAAGTAATGGCTTTTAATGTTAAAAATGAATGTAATTGGAGCTTTTCTCCCTGGGCCTCCGCTGAAAATGGACCTGTATTCAGTCGGACTCTCACTGTTAACAATTGTAAAATAAATAAATAAAATATAAAAAGCTGCTGTTCTAAGTGACAAAAGAGAACTGCCTCTTCTGAGAAATCCTGCTACAAAGCTGTAATAACTAGAATGACATGAGCTTTCTCTAAGTACTGAAATGTTTTAAGCAAACAAAGTCAGTGTGTGTCAAAAAGCAGTTGCTGAAATTGTGGACTGTTCTGCTCCTGCATTTGAAAGCTAATTTAAGTTGCACCTCAAGTTGAAGAAAAAACACATTATTTTCACCCTTGTAAATAAACAGGAATTCTGAAATCTCCAGAAATGACTTTCTCATTGGTGTTTTACTACAAGATGAACTAAGTTACTACAGCATGTACTTCTTAATTAAGCTAGTAAAACATCTTTTTAAACACCTTTACTGAAATATCACTTGTGACATGGGCATATTTACATTTATATAAAAGTAATCAAACTGTATTAACAAGTGAAAATTAACAAACATTATGCTTCACATGTATTGCTATGTATCATATAACCTAAGCAATATTACATAAATTATTCAATTCCTTCCCCCTTTTTTAAAGAAATATCTTTATTAAACCATAACTTATGGCATAAGAAATCATACATTTATATAAATGAAAGCAAACCACCAACACAATCCTAGTTCCAAGCATTTTACATCACAGACCATACTGACACTTCCAGTTGCAAACATTATACATTGCTTATAATCTACCCAATTGTTTTCAGTCAAACATTACATAGCCCCATTTACGTCCTGCACTCTTTTAAACCTCATTCCTTCCATGTGTATACTGTTCTCACAATTCCCTTTTTTTCCTATGCAGTTTGCTTCTACCTTTTTAAAGATCTCAATTCCAGTTCTTTTATCTCTGTTACTATATTCACTACTACTAATATAGTTGGCTTAGATTTTGATTTCCATTTTCTAGTAACTGCTTTTTTGGCAGCCACCATAGTTAGAGACAGCAAGGCCTTACTTACCATGTCTATACAATTCCGAATCTGTATCAATGCTCAGAAAAATCATCTCACTCGTCACATCAATCTGCCCACCCAGCATCTCCGACAGTGTATCTCGCAGGGAATCCTTAAACTCCACCAACTCACTGCACTCTCAGAAAATATATTCCCAATTACCTCTTTCCTCCCCATCACACCTCCAACATTTGCTATCAACCTGAGAAAAATTTCTGTGGAATCTACTTGTAGTACAAAAATATCTATGTAAACATTTCTAAGCAAAAATTTTAAATCTTCTACATTTTGCTGCATATTTGAGAGACATACATATACCCTCCCATTGTTTATTTGTGAACTGCTTATCCAATCTATCTTCCCAATCTTTTCTAATGTCCTCTGATAGATTCTTACAGTTATCATGCAATATTTTATATGCCCTGCTAATTATTCTTTTTTTAATGACAGCTTCTATCATAGATTCTACTAAAAACTCTACCAGTGCTGGTCTTTCATTTAGGAGCCACCTATTTTGTTCTCTTTGCCTGTACTTTGATATCAATCCTTGATAGGGAACGCAATCTCTAACCTGCAGTCCAAAAATTCTTGGCATCTTCCTATTCTATCATCTTTCCCTCTCTAGTTATTTGCTGCCAATACCTTGATTCCTTTGCCAGTTTTCTCCAATATAATTCCAGCCCCCTATTGCCTATTGGCTCTAATTGCAGTCTTCCCTATCTGCAAAAAACTCCTTTCTCCATTCCCGTGTTGGGTTACTCCTTAGAATCCTTTCTGCTACTTTTTGGATATCATCTTTTGTATGATTATTGTTATTTTCCTTAAAGGTCTGTATCCAAAATCTCAGTCTCTCCTTGTTTCTTGAGCTTCCCCACTATTTCAACATCATCCCTTTCCAATTTGAATTATAGTTTTCTGCTTGTGCTATGTACAGGAACCTTAACTGTGCAACTCCTCTGAAATACCCTTTCAAATTGGGTAATCCCAATATGCCCTGTTCTACTGAAAGAATCAGCTTATCCCACTTGATTCTTGCAGTCTTCTCCTCCCAGATAAAGTCCTTCAGCTCTTTATTAACTGTTATCCAAAAATGTGGAATCAGAGGAAAGGGAGGGACGGCATAAAGCAGTCCTGGGGGTCAACTGTGCAATAGAGCATCCCTCGGGGACTCCCCCTGAGGGGGGATTAGGGCAAAGAAACTGCTGCATTTGTGGTTGCTGGGAGACATGAATAGATCACAGCAGGGCTGACCCCAGCGATAGAAAATCTCCGTCATTACTTCAGGATTGAGGGACCACTTGTGAGGCAGGAGAATGCATCTGCTCAGCTTGTCCATGATCACAATGGAATTCCTGGGAATGGCATTGCAACCAGAAAGTGGCTGGAGGCTATCACCCATTTCCAAACTCCCATGGCTTCCTGACACAATGGGTAGGATCTGGTTCCCCTCTGTTTGTTGATGTACCAGACGACCGACATGTTGTCTGACTGGTTAGCAATTATCTCAGATGGGTGGCAGACTGGAATGCTTGCAACGCCAGAAGAATTGCCCTCAGTTCTAGGACATTGGTATGCAAACTGGCCTCTATGGGGGACCAAGTGCCTTGGACCGACTTTCCCTGAAAATGACCCCCCCCCCATCAGGGACATGTCTGTGGTCACTACAGCCTTGGGCTGAGAGGGTGAGAAGGGACGACTCTAATTCCATTTCTGGCTTCATCCAATTCAGATCTAGCTGTTCATTATGCAGATTAGTTAGACATAGGATGTGTCAATAGGGACCACTATGATGCTAGGAGTCATTGTAGTAATCTCATATGGAGTCTTGCTAGGGGAACTATAGTAATCGTTGCTGCCATTGAACCCAGCAGTTGAAGAACTGAACGAGCTGGGACTTTGTCCTGAGAGAGTATCACTCAGAGTCGAGATCTTAGTCTCTGAAGTCTGTGAAGAGGAAGGGTGACCAGGCAAGACCTTGTGTCGAATGTTGCTCCTATGAATTCTAGGCTTTGAGTAGGTACTAGTTTTGACTTGTCGTCATTTAATGAGATCCCCAAGAGTCATGCTAGCTGTAGAGTGCAGTGCAAGGTGAGAAGCAGTAGATGGTCGGTGGGGGCGGTAAAGAGCCAATCGTCTAGATATGGAAACACCTGGAATCCTTGCAGTCTCAAGTAAGCTGTTACTACTGCCAAACATTTGGTGAACACTCTGGGAGATGTGGAGAGTCCAAAGGGCAGCGCTCGAAATTGGTAGTGATTGGCTCCCAGCTGGAAGTGGAGATATCTTCTGGAGTGTTTGTCCATTTCTATATGGTAATAAGATCCTATTTATGAAGCACATCCAGTCGTCTTTTTCCAGAAACAGGAGGATAGACTGAACCGTGCCCATCTGGAATTTGGTCTGTCTGAGGAACTTGTTTAGGATGCTGAGGTCCAAAATTGGCCTCCAGTCCCCTGTCTTTTTTGGCACTACAAAGAACATTGAGTAAAATCCGGATTCTATCTGGTCTGGTGGGACTGTCTGGATGACTCTTTTTTTGGAGCAGTTTTTGAATTTTTTGAGCTGCTGCATCCCACTGACTGGGTGGACTGTCGGGGATTCGCCTTTGCGGCCTCGAGTAAAGATCGAAGGGAATGTGATAACCTCTGGTAATTATCATCCGCATCAAAGAATCTGTTGTTATGGAATGCCAGGCTAAGTGGTTTAGAAAGAATCATCCTCCGAATGCTTCCAAAGGCAAGCAATCGGACCGCTCATCAGGAGCCCTGGTAGGGCTGCCCAGAGAGGGAATCTCTGGACCCCTAGTTATGCAGACCCCCCCTCTGCCTTGGGGGGGGCATCTTCCTGATGAATTCTCCCCTCTGCCCTGGTGAGAAAACTTATCAGGTGTGCCATGAAAAGGTTCTTGGGACTTCCTGAACCATATTTTCCACTTCTCCGATTCCTAGAGTAGGATCACTGGGCAGTGGAAAAATGTATGCCCATAGCAGACAGGATCTTGCTGTCCTTCTCACACCTGGCTAGCGTGTCTTTAACCTTTGGACTAAAGAAAGAGGAAGCATCAATAGGAGCATTGACAAAGGAAGACTTGGGAGGGACTGCAAAGAAGCACAAGCGCAACCAGGCGTGACGTCTCATGACAACGCCTGCACCTGCTGCTCTGGCCTCCCCTTCAGTTGTATGTGCAATCACTCCCATGAATTAGTTAGATATAGATTCTAGAGTGGCAAGCTGTGAAGCAACTGTGTCACATACCTCATCAGACACTACTCCTGCTAAGGTTCCTAAGAGTTCCGTGATCAGGTCACTCTGGAGGCAGGTAAAATGTGCCAAATAGTTCAACAACCACGTCACTGAAGGGTAAACTGCTTCCCTAGTCTGTCCATCATCTGAGACGCATTGTTTGGCAGATGGACAAGCAGGACTCTCCTCTGCGAGTTCTTTCCTGGTGGCTGCCACCACCACCATATCATCTACTGCCAAGCCTTTGGACCAATGGGGCTTATCCTCTGGTGGGGAAAGTATTTGTCTGGTCTCTGGGGGATTGGCTCAATGGTGTCAGGAGCCTTCCAGGTGTGCTGCACAATGAGCTTGACCAACTCATCCGAAGGCGGGGTCACTCAGGAAGTAGGGGGTCGAGCACAGAAAGCCTGCAAGAATACAGAGTCCTCACAGGAAAGGTTGGTGGACTTCCAGTTACCCCTCTGTTTCAAGATCTCCAGTATGTCTCCAAAGGAGACATCCTCAGGGGGTGACCGTGGGGACCCTTCCCCCTCATCATAATCTGCATCTTCGGTGAGAGATTCTTCAGGGGAATCAATGTGCTTCCTTTTGCATGACCTCTTAGGGGTGACTCTTCAGGGGGAACGTGTGAAGAGGACTCCAAAGAGAGGGTGCTTTGTAATAGTGTATCTTGCTGCTCCAGTGCCCAATGTGGTGGTGTAGTAGACTGTGTCTGCTGTGAACCAGAGGACATGTATATGTGACAATCTAGTGCCGAAGGGGCCAACTGCAATCCTGCCGAGGTGATTGCCCTCTCCATAACCTGGAAGGCAGGCCTGCCAAAGAGGGATGGAAGCCTGGAACCAAGAAAGACAACCTCGGAACCGGGGTTACACCCTGCTCTGACAAGCCTGCCTCCAGGAAAAGAGCCATGAGATGACTCAGAGCTGCCCAAGCCACCAGAAACATAGAGGGCACCATAGAAAAAAATCTGTGCCATACTAGGCTCACAGTGCCAACAGACCAGTCATGGTCTCGAGGGTGGATAGGCTCTGACTGAGCCATGGTCCACAGGGTAGGTTCCAGAACCAGAGTAAGATCTACCAGTGGAACCGAAGAAGCTGGCACTGGGATAGGGGTCGGCACTGAGGGCTCCATGACCTGCGAAGAGGTTGAAGGAGGAACATAGGTTGGAGTCTGTGGAGAAAAAAAACCTTGGCTCTGAGTGGGAGGGAGGTCCTAGATGGGGTTGGGATTCCTCCGGCCACTAGGAGCTGATCCACAAGTCTCACTACATTGAGCTCTGAAAGGCTCCTGGTGGAACGGGTAGACATCCCCGATGGAGATTCAGGCTGGTGAAGGAATGGACTTAGCTCCAAAAAAGGGGTCAATTGATGGAGAATATTGGGTCCTGTCCAGTGTCTTGACCTTCGTCACCATGGTCGGAAGACCAAAAGGTTGTGATGATGGGGAGGAAGTGACCAGTTTTACGAGAGAGGCAATTGTTGCGGCCAAGAGGGTCTGTTGTACCATGGAAGGGGTTGGTACCATGGGAATAGTAGTGGTTGTTGGTTCCGTAGTCAAGGACGCAACTTGGATGGAGTTTTAGACTCCAGTGCAGAGGTAGGTGTCGAAGTCATTTTGACATTTTTTCGGTTTTGGTTTCATATGCACCTGGGCTTTAGTGGGTTTTGATTCCTGTGACTGAGGAGATGATGGCACTGAATGGCTCCTCTTCTTCGTCTCTTTTTCAGGAGGGGTTGAGACCTCCACCTCAGATAAAGCCTCCGAGAAAGGGGATTTCAAGAGACACTAAGATTAATTTGTTCTTGTGTTCAGCTAAGGTGCGGGCACTAAAGCCCTTATAGAGCTCGCATAGGAGAGATGCCCATCACAGTTTGGCATTTCCTGCCACATTTATCACATTTGATGAAACCAATAGTGCCCTTCTTGTCACCCATTATGAAAAATCCAATTGACAACAATTAAACAGTAATCAAACTGTAATTTAACAAGAAGAAATATCCTTTCATGACTAGGTATGCAGACACACACGAACATAGAAAAGGAAGATTTTTTTTTTTTTTTAGTTTACCAACAATGGTAAGTAGAAAGTATACCCAAAGGGTAAAGGGAAGGGGAAAGAGAATACCAATGATGGTATTTAAATTACCAAAAGGTAAGGAGGAGGGAGTGGGCCTGTAGCAACGATGATATGAAGAAATACCAACAAGGTAAAAAGGAAGAAAACATTCACTCAAAAAGGAAGGGAACTATCATTACCTATAAATTATTAAGATATAGGAGAATTATAAAAGATTTTATGGGCAAATTTGCAAAAAATTGAGAAAAACTAAACACTTAGCTTGAGAGTTGGCCTGACGCATCTTGAAACTCTACACGGCTAATGAGATCTAGGGAGATGAGGAGAGGGGCACTATGGGTAACCTTAGCTTGAGAGTTTTTGGCTGGTGCAAGCTTGTTATATCGGCCGAGTCGGTTCGGAGGATGGAACAGAGACCCATCCGTCATGAATGGATGAAGATTAACAATATTAGGTTTGTAGTTTTCTGCTTGTGCTATGTATAGTAACCTTAACTGTGTAGCTCTGAAATATCCCTTCAAATTGGTTAATCCCAATATGCCCTGTTCTGCTGGAAGAATCTGCTTATTCCATTTGACTCTTGCCATCTTCCCCTCCCAGATAAAGACCTTCAGCTCTTTAATTGCTATCCAAAGCTTCTCCTCTGGTTGATATAAAAATATGCCCGACTTGTGTACAAGTCTAAAGGGACTAAAAACATTTGATTGCTTGTAGCTTATTATCCATAGCCATATAACAAAGCTTCCATTTTCTCAGTTTGCGTATTATCTTTTGTTTAGTCTCTTCCCACATATCATTTTAATCCATATTCCTAAATACTTCATTTTATCATGTCCCCATAAATAAGGATATTGCTGAACTAATTTGTGTATGGGTACATAATTTACCCTCTATTGCCTTTATTTTAGCTTCATTAATTTTGTATCCCAAAAAGATATGAAACTTTCTCAAAATATTCCACAACACTGTAATGTCTCTTTCTGGTTTTGTGAGGTTGAGTTCTAAGTGTCTCTCCTGTAAAAGCCTTAAAAAAAAATAAATAAATAAAAACACAAATACACCCCATACCCCTTAACGCCTATTAACTTAATACTAGCAGACAATGCTACGTACATCTTCAAATATTGAAGTTTTACCCTCCTAATAGGAACAAACATCCCAAACTGACAGCCACATTCACAGACTTCAGTTAACTTAAAAGATAGGTTACACTGCTAAAATGCATGGCGTAGCCTATGCTTCGGCTAAGTGCTAATTGGTTCTGTCTTAGCTTTATAGCTCCCCCAGCTAAGAAAACCCCTGAATGCTTTCAGAGTACATTATGTCCTAGCCAATTTCTCTCCTTTTTTTTTTTTCTCAGCCAATCACTCTCCACCAGACTGTAGCCTGTTTCTCTTTATCAGATAGTCTCCATGCAGGCATGTGAACCAGAGCAGCATGAGAACCAGACGGACAGTTTCTCTTTATTAGACTCTTTCCATGGAAACATGAAGACCAGGTGCAGAATTGCTACTAAGCAAACATGTATTTGTTATAAAAAAGTCTCATAATATTCAATATTCTTTTTCATTGACTTGCTCTCTCTTAAAACTTGTTAGCAAATCAAACTAAGGTCCTTAATCCAGTCATTCCCCTTTGCAAGAATGAGAAAAAAGCACTGTCATGCTTTTTTAACCATGTTTTTTCTTTTACATTGCAGTACCTATACTTCTTAAAACTAAAGTAAGAGAGAAGGGAGAAAAAGTGCAGCAGAACCTGTTTACAATCCCCAATACACTTAATAACAGAGAAAACTACTTTACAGCATGTAAAGAAAACCACACACCACAAAAATCATACTACTTAAGAAAAAAATCTTTACTAACAGTTCATTTTCTCCCTCCTATTCCCCTAACCAAAGCACTTTTCCAAACATTAATGACATGAAGTAGGGCATATGCTTTAGTGTTCCTGACAAGTCCAACAAATTCTGAAAAAGTCCATTATTTCCAGATTTTCTTCTCATACTTAACAAATATAATTACTGCACTACAAACCCACATTAAGTTACTGGCTTTATTCCTGTTCATCTCCATCTCCAAAATCCTGTCTTGGCTTAATTTCCAACATACTCTCAATTCTTCTGGTCAACTCTTGTGTTCCCTTCCTTCTTTCCAACATTTTCCACTGAAACACTGGATAAGGTTTCACAAGTACAGTCTCTCTGTGGTCTTTATTACCAGAACAGGAAGCAGACCTCCTTCTGTTTCACAGCTTACCTTTTGTTGGACATACTTTTGTATTTCCTCCTTAGGGTGTACTTCATCAAAAAATTATTTTTCCTTCCAGGGAAGAATAACTTTAAGGCAGCTGGGTACAATAGTTTGAATCTCACACATACATCTCGACATTCTCTGAATAGTGGAATACATTTGTTCCTCTTTTGCCTGGTGTACAATGAGTAATCATTCTCTACAAACACTCTGCTGTCTTCCACTTTTAGCATTTTGACTTTCTGCCACAGTTTTGTCAGAATCAATTCCTTCTGCTGGTAGGATTTTGTCTTTACTATTAAAGGTCTAGGTTGCTTTCCCATATCCAGGTGTGCATCATACACAAAATATGCCTTTTCAACTAACAACTCCTGCTGTGGAATACCAGTCCAGTAGCTTGTTTGTGCTTTTCATAAAATTAATACAGTCTGTTCCTTTCAGGTTCTCTGGTATAGCTGGAAATCGTACATTTTCCCTATGTGCTCTGTCCTCTAATTCTATTATTTTTTGAAACATCTCCGCCTGAGCAGTCTCATACTCGGCCAGCCTTTTCTTCATTTTGACCTCTGAGTTTTGCAGCTTTATTACCTCATCTGAATATCTACTTAAAGCTTCTTCCATTTTTCCTAACCTTTATACTCCATCAGTGTTTTATTTATTTTAATCAGGTCTGTGTGCAGTTGTCTTATATCTGTAGGTTACTGGAATTTATGGTTGGAGATTGCATTGCTTTTTGCTGAACAGCTCCATAACTTTTCCCCAGTCAGGGTTTCTTCCTCACTTTTTGTAGCTGACTTTTGCCAGGTCCTCTGTATTTCTTTTTTCCTGGCATCCAGGCAGTACACTTAACTAGCCAGATACTGAAATTTATGCATAAACACAAGTCTACTGACCTTCTCTGCTGAGTTTCTGTTTTCACAATGGGAGAGCTAGAATTAAGCTGTTACTCAATGTGCACCCATCTTGGAAGTCCTAAGGTAGTAGAACATTGATCCTGATGGACCATTTTCAGGGTCAGCCCTTAGACAACAATACACACACTTTTTTCAGAGCAAAAAAATTAAAAAATAAACAGTTTACACACTATATAGAACACGGACAACATATAGTTCAGAAACATTATTTAGTAGACACCATAAATTAATTAAAGGATTAATGTTATTCACAATATATACATTTCTTGTATGCAGGGCACAGAAAGGAAAAAGTCATTTTTAAGTTAATATAAAGGAGGAAAACAAAACAGCTGAATATATATATATATATATATATATATATATATATATATATATATATATATATATATATATAATGGGACATAACTAATTGCAAAAGAACCAGTTTCAGACGCAAAGTTTTTTTTTTTGTTGTAGTCTTATGGATCAGCTCAGTGGCACAATGAATAGAGTTGCCGCCTCCCAGCAACAGGTTCGAGAGTTCGATCCTCAGTTGGGGTGCCTTCTGTGTGGAGACTATGTCCTCCCTGTGTTCACATGGGGTTTCTCAAGGTGCTCCAGATGCCTGACACATTCCACAGACGTGCAGTAGGTGGACTGGATATTCTAAATTTGCCATAAGTGAGTGTGCATGCAAATGAGTGGTATAAAAGAACAACAGTGGCAGAGATATCAACCTGGCAGTGTGAACCTTGAGTCTAGATGATTGCAAAATGGGAAAAGAGGTTGTGGATGGATGGATAGATTATGGGTAGCTGTGACTGATGCTGCAAGCATGTGTAATATTTATAGTAAAATGATTCATAGGTAGGTACTAGGCTATCGGCCCAAGGGCCTACGTAAGCCTAGCCAGCAAGGTTCCATGGCTTACGCCACCCAAGAAAGTTATTTTCCTGTGCCACTGTCCAGCAAAGACACAGAAGTGATCCCCAGGGTGTATTTCCTATTTCCCATCCACTCATCAAGGTTTTTCTTGAAGAGTGCTAATGAAGAACTCTGCTTGACATAGATGGGTAGCTTGTTCCAGAGTATAGGAAGTCTCTGGGACAGGAATCTATCCCTCCAGAGTGTCCTGTTTATTGTGGTGACAAGGTTTAGGTCCCTACAGTGTGTAGCTCGGAGGGAGTGGGACTTCTTTAGCTGTAGCATGTCCAACAGCTGTGGGTTTGACATAGCTTTATATGTTAGGCAGAGATCACCTCGGAGTAGGCGATATGCTACACAGTAAAGCTGGAGTTTTTTGAGGCGGTCAGTGTAGGGCATTTGTTTGAGGCCAGTAATCCTCTTTGTGAGGTACTTCTGTGGCCTTTCCAGCTGATGCAGATGGCTTGTGAGGTACATTCCAAAAGGGGAGTTGTACTCTATAATGGGTCTAATGAGTGACTAGTAGAGGGGAACAATGACCTCTTTTTTCCTGGATGAGAACCCTTTTATGATGAGGTGTGCCACGTAGAAGGACTTCCTGACTACTGTGGCGATGTGACTATCAAAGGAGAGACTACTGTCTACCTGGATCTCAAGGTCTCTTATCACACAATCGGTGTTAAGTAGATTGCTGCCTATGTGGTAGTTTATGGGTACAGAGTTTTTACCAAAGGGGATGACACTGCACTTTTTGGCATTGAGCTTGAGGCCCTTCTGTAGGATGTCCACATCATTTGGGGACTTGACTATCAATAAACTAAGAGTGAAGTTTAAAAAAAAAGAAAAAAAGGATAATGAAGTCTGATAATACCATGTAACAGACCTTTCAGATAAGGAGATGGAAAAGTATTGCCATCAAGAGACAAAGGGCAAAAATGAGTCAAGTTAAGTGCAATAGTGAAATAGTAGTAGTGCCAGTAGAGGTACCTTAGTTGCTGAGTAAGACGTCCTTAAAAAGGGTAAGAACAGCCTTGACATGGAAAATGACACAAGTGATATTTAAACAACCAGTGACTTCTGAATTCATTAGCTCTAGATGTCACTGTGTCAACATTTTAGATAAAGACATTAAGGAGAATTCACTGAGAATGGCATCCTTACAGTTTCAGAGAATATGAGCAGGGTGGTGAAGCAGAAAGATTTAAAGAAACTATAATTTCTATCTTTTAATACTTCTGTGGGTGGACTGCAGAAGTTGCTTCATAGTTCAAGAAACAAAGACCTGGAAGGCACTCCTATCTTGAAATGGATTATTTACAATTCCAAGATTTGCCTAAAGTACTCCAAATCAAACCACAGGCCTGTTGCTGGCATGTCACTGAGTAGAATGAGACAGTTTCTATAAACTTACATGAACTTGACAATGGCACAATCAATCAACATACACACTTCAGTGCCAGATGTATTATGCAGAGAGACCATCAGAAATTGTAAACAAATCTTTTTATTGCTGGATAAGAAGCACAGTCCACCTTAGAAGTTATTCATTGACAAATGGTGAAGAATTCAATAGTGAAGTAATTAGGGATATAGCAATTACCTTCAACACTTAAATTATGACAATGGCAAACAGTTCCTTGGAGGAATGGGTTCCTAGAAAGACACACTTACACACTAAGAAAAACGATGCTGAAGTTAAGTTAGTAGTGGATGTGACTGGGGACCACTGTTAGATTACTTTCTTGTGGTAAAAAAAGTACTATGCAGAATGTTTACAGCACATATTAGCTTGTGTTTGGTCAGAACACATACCGCCCCCTTCTGTTCAGATTAAAATGTTACCTGCTTCAGAAGACACCACAAAAGAAGCATGGCACTGGGAGAACAGATTTTATCGTTGTCATCGTCATCATCATCATCAACAGTATTTTTAGAGGCTGAATGTTTGGAAAGAATTCTGAGAGTACTACAGAGACAACTTCATATTGCAAATAAAAGGCCTCAACGTGAAACATGGTTTAATATAAAAGAACTGACTGTGTAGATGGGAAATGATCAGGAGTTACCACTTGGCAGGCTGGAGTTGTGGTATTTGTGAGGAATGGTGGTATATGCATAATGGTGCTTAATTCCAGGCTGCATTAATCAAAGACTAAAGCAAAAGCCCAATATGCTAACTGAAATTGCAATGTGATACAGTCATTGACAATGACACCAAAGAACTCAGAAAAAGGAAAAGACGATGACAAGTAGAATTTCAAAGTAAATAAATTTATTACAGATGACGCAAAGCACCCAGTGGTGATGCAATGAGGTAACAGTATCATTCTCAAAAAATGTCAAACCATAATCAGCTCCTTCTGTACAGGGTTACATTCCTGACTGCATCACAGGTGACCTTTGATTAAATAGCTACTTGAGCTCCTGTAGGAGCTGGGTGGGATGGAAATCAGAAGCTTTTCCCAGCTCAACAATCTTGGGGCAGGGAGGTGGGTGTGTCTTGCTACGTGAATGACACCTACCTAAAGGGAGAACTAGATGCTCACCCCATGGAGCTCGAGCCTAGTGAGCCTGTGCCGCCATCTGCAAGTCCCAGCACAAGTCAAAAGGAATTTAGAGTGTGGAGTCACACTTCCCCCTCAGAGGACAGCTATTGCAGACCTCAGAAGAGCTTTCTCGGGGAGGGTATGCTAGACCGCAGTAGGTGGTGGCCCACATACGCATACACAGTATCTTAAAAAAATGAATGTAAATTTGGTGGTGGACTATGTTATGTAAGCAGAAGCATGCTGGAAGCATTTCCACTGTTCCTCTGTGGTTTAAGTGCTGGCATTAATCCAAAATAAGAAATAGGTTCATAGGTAGGTACTAAGCTATCTGCCCGAAGGCATTTATAAGCCTAGCCAGAATGGGTTGGCTTTCGTCACCCCCTTAGATTTGTTCCCTGTGTCTCTGTTCAGCAGAGCCACTGAAGTGATCTCTGGGGTAAACTTTCTGTTTCCCATCCACTCATCAAGGTTTCTTTTGAAGAGTGTTAGCGAGAAGCTCTGCCTAATGTTGATTGGAATCTTGTTCCAAAGCATGGGAAGACTCTGGGGACAGGAATCTATTCCTCCAGCATGTCCTATTTATTGTTGTGGTGAGGTTTAGATCCCTAGTGCGTGTGGCTCGAGGGGATAAGGTTTTCTTTAGGTGGAGCATGTCCATCAATTCTGGGTTGGACATGACCTTGTGTGTCAGGCAGAGATCACCTCTGAGTAGGCAGTATGCAACAGAGTACAGCTGGAGTTTCTTCAGTCAAGCTGCATAGGACATCTGTTTGAGGCCAGTGATCCTCTTGGTGAGGTACTTCTGTGGTCTTTTCAGCTATTGCAGGTGTCTTGTATGGTATATCCCAAATGGGGCATTGTACTCTATGATGGGTCCAAAATGAAATACCACTATACAAAACCAGGAAAATGTCACCGGCCAGGAACCAAACTGTAGATGCACGCACAGGCAAAAGTAAAAATCAAATAGCGTAGAAACAATTTATTACCGCTTTCGTCAGAAGACTTCATCAGAATATTTTGTTACAAAAGAGTCCCTGCCTTAAATAACACTTTAATTATCCAATTTAACAATTAATTAAAAACACTAAAATCTCTTAAAGAGCACTTGCATATTATATAAACAACAGTTCAGTATTGTCTTTATTAATACCTAATTTACCTTTTTTAAAAACATTTAATATTGACCATTCCATTTAAACCCGGAGGTTTATCAGATTTTAAACGAATCTGCCACAAAGCTTCCCTCTGTTCCACAAAATTTCTAAAGTCTCCCCCCCTTGCATCACTTTTACACACCTCAAGAACAGAAAATAAAAACTTTTTAAATATGTTACATGTTACAGAGTGTTTAAATAATGCATTCTTTTCATCATGCCTTTTAATATCATATAGGTGCTCACGTATACGTGTTTTTAAACTTCTCGTCGTCATTCCGACGTAGAAAGCTGGGCATGTGCTGCATAGCCCAATATATACCACACCTGCTGTATTACAATCTACATATTGGGGTACTTGAAAGGTCTTATCAATGCTATCAATGGTAATCAATGGTCCTACTGATAAAAATCTACAAATGTTACAATGGTAACAAGGAAAAACACCTTTAGTCTTCATTCTATTGTTTACTAATGGCGTTTTGTTTGTTTCTAATGCTTTTTTAATATCAAATGTATTTCTAAAAACAAAAACAGGTTTGTCACCTAATACCTTTGAAATGTCTCTATTCCCTTGTAAAATATTCCAATTTTTTTGAATCATGTTTTTAATAGCCAACCCATCAATACTCATGCCCAGGGAGCATATTGGACCTGTAATGTTAACATCAGGGGAGCCATTTATGTTTATCACTTGTTGTGATGTATCAACATGGTTGTTTAGAATGGCAGGATAAGAAGTACTTCTCCTGCTCATAATAGTAGTGATGGTATCATCTAACATAGTACCGGGATATCCCCTCTCTAAAAACAATTTTTTAATGAACAAAATTTCATTATTTAAGTCGTTGTCAGATGATGTCATACGACAAGCTCTTATCAACTGTCCCTTAGGAATGTTTTTGATGGTGTGTTTCTGATGGGCGCTATTAAAATGTAAATAGCTGTTGGTAAAACTCTCTTTGCGGTGTATTTTACTGTTAAATTTATTTTCAGATAAGTCCCATCTTAATGAAACATCCAAAAAATCAACTGTCAAGCCAAAGTTCCCAAGCTTAAATTTTAAAAAAACTTCCTGTTTATTAACTTCATTAACAAAATCACGTACCGTGTCATTGTCTCCTTTTATAATAAAAAACAAATCATCAACAAACCTAAGATATACTTGAATATCAACAAAACGCCATTAGTAAACAATAGAATGAAGACTAAAGGTGTTTTTCCTTGTTACCATTGTAACATTTGTAGATTTTTATCAGTAGGACCATTGATTACCATTGATAGCATTGACAAGACCTTTCAAGTACCCCAATATGTAGATTGTAATACAGCAGGTGTGGTATATATTGGGCTATGCAGCACATGCCCAGCTTTC
The DNA here is from genome assembly GCF_019279795.1 of Protopterus annectens. Lineage (NCBI taxonomy): Eukaryota > Metazoa > Chordata > Ceratodontiformes > Protopteridae > Protopterus > Protopterus annectens. Next base: position 289,432,271 of record NC_056727.1, on the reverse strand, counting down.
TACGTCGGAATGACGACGAGAAGTTTAAAAACACGTATACGTGAGCACCTATATGATATTAAAAGGCATGATGAAAAGAATGCATTATTTAAACACTCTGTAACATGTAACATTTTTAAAAAGTTTTTATTTTCTGTTCTTGAGGTGTGTAAAAGTGATGCAAGGGGGGGAGACTTTAGAAATTTTGTGGAACAGAGGGAAGCTTTGTGGCAGATTCGTTTAAAATCTGATAAACCTCCGGGTTTAAATGGAATGGTCAATATTAAATGTTTTTTAAAAAATGGTAAATTAGGTATTAATAAAGACAATACTGAACTGTTGTTTATATAATATGCAAGTGCTCTTTAAGAGATTTTAGTGTTTTTAATTAATTGTTAAATTGGATAATTAAAGTGTTATTTAAGGCAGGGACTCTCTTGTAACAAAATATTCTGATGAAGTCTTCTGACGAAAGCGGTAATAAATTGTTTCTACGCTATTTGATTTTTATTTTTGCCTGTGCGTGCATCTACAGTTTGGTTCCTGGCCGGTGACATTTTCCTGGTTTTGTATAGTGGTATTTCATTTTGCGTTTTTTACATACCATGGCCGAGGAATTGAACACCGATGAACAACTTTTAAATTTAAGTGTTCACCCTACTCCGGGTTGTGACTCTGGTTTTAGTATCAACAATCTGTTTTTATCAACTTTACTTGACATACAAAAATCGCTGAAATTTCTGATGTCCAAGGCTACGGATGTACCATCTCCAGTGGCGAATGCCTCTAGCCCGAGTGCTTCCTTTAATGAACTTGACACCGTCATTGAGTTAGAAGAACAACCAGCTATAGCTATAGCTGGTAAGAGAAGCAACGGAGGTAACGGACGCAGTAGAGACAACGGACAACATCTTCCGGTTCGCGAGTCTGCGGTAATACCTCTGTTGGAATATACTTCAAACCCATTCAGTGGACATTCAGCTAAATTGTGTTCCGTAACTAACGAAGAAGTACAGCATCAACAAGATCTATTGACCCGGCTTCTTAAAAGATATAGGTCGCTGCACATTGAAAATTGCTACTTCAAACGATGCATGGAACTAAAGGTGATGCCAAAGGGGTTGAGATTTTTTAAATGCCCCAACGGCGTTCGCATCGGGGACTCATTGTTTGAAACATTAGTGTCATTCTTCAATGAATCAGGTATGGCCTTCTTGAAGATATTATCTGATAACAATATTGTTAAAATGAATGCTCTGAGGGCCAAAATTTCCGATTTGGAAACTAAACTTAGAAACGTTTGTACTGTTTCAAATCAGAATGTTTTCTTTGATAAATTAGTTGCTGATATTGACAAACACTCTCTTGAAGTTACTAATCGTAAACATTCTAAGCTGGAACGTGACATTGCGAGCTATCAAACCAACTCTGCTTACAATTTTTTCGTTCCAGGAAACAAGGAATTTAAATCTAGAGCTACTGGCAATTATTTTAACAACAAACATTTTCACAGTAATGTAGGCAATAACAAGCCTTTATTTAGTGAACTTATCACAAGTAACAAAAACGCTTCACTAAACATGAACAGTGAAAATGTCTTGTTTTGTAACTGCAAAGGCTCCATTGCTAAACCTGTGGATACAGGTCGTGATACAGTTAGCCATTTTATTGGTGATACTGGGGTTGATATGGTTAATAATGTGACTGATACCAATGCTGGTAAAACTGTTGGGAACCCCAACACTGACACAGTAAATCCAGGAGATTCTGCTTTTTTAGGAAAAAGAACTCAAAGCAGCAAGAAAGCTATGCTGACCAGGAGCAGAACCTTTGAGTTCTCAGTCCTCCGAGGAAGAGAATTAAACTATGAAGCAAACAATGACCATGTTAAATCTAGTTTTGACATAATAAATCTTACTGACTGTATTTTTACAGAAGAGGAATTAGATGTGTTAAGATTAGGCCTGAATTTTGTCCCTACTGTTAGAGCAGATTACGGGAATACTGTTTTGGACATTAAGAAATTTTCCAGGAAAATAAATTTGTCCTACATTTTAAGCGAAGTAGATTTTGGAAAAAACAGTTCTTTAGTGAAACCTTCCACCTTCAATCCACCTTTAACACACACAGTCAAAATATTTGAAGAGGCATGTGTTAATGATCTTGATAATATTTTCTGTCAGAAATTTAAACAAAAGCACAACATGAGTATAAATGAAAGAAAAGCATTTAACGCATTGCGTGACAGGAATAAAACCCTACGCTTTATGAAAAGCGATAAGGGTGGTAATATTGTCATCATGACTCAAGCACAGTATAATGATAAAATGATGACTTTATTAAAAAATGCTGACGAATATGAATTGGTCACACCATTTTTTATCAAGAAGAAAGAAGCTTTTATTCATTCTTTACTTTATGATGCTTTAATGAATAACGAAATTAGTACAGAAGTATATGAATTTTGTGTTATAGAGAAGCCTAGAATTGGAACTTTATTTGGTATTCCCAAAACACACAAAAATCTGTTGGACCCCCCCTTTAGGCCCATAGTGTCCTCTCCCCATTCAGTAACTGAGGGGATATCATTGGTCCTTGATGCCACCTTGGGACCTCTGGTATCCAGACAGGAATCATTCATCAAAGATTCTTGGCATTTTTTGAATAGGATCAACAATTTTGCCACCAAAGGGGTTTTTGATTTCAACAAACACATCATGTTCACACTAGATGTAGAATCCCTATACACATGCATACCGCATGAAGAGGGGGTTGATGCCATTCGATTACTGTTAGCTAAAAGCCATGATTTTAATTCTGGACAAATTTCTACCATTTGTAGATTTCTAGAAATTCTACTTCACAACAATTATTTTTTATTTGGGGATTGTTACTATAGACAAAAAAGAGGAGTGGCCATGGGGTCTTCTGCAGCTCCTTCATATGCCAATTTGGTGATGACTTGGTGGGAGGAGTTTTTTCTAAAACCTCTAATGACTATATTTGATATTCAAGTATATCTTAGGTTTGTTGATGATTTGTTTTTTATTATAAAAGGAGACAATGACACGGTACGTGATTTTGTTAATGAAGTTAATAAACAGGAAGTTTTTTTAAAATTTAAGCTTGGGAACTTTGGCTTGACAGTTGAATTTTGGATGTTTCATTAAGATGGGACTTATCTGAAAATAAATTTAACAGTAAAATACACATAAAGTGAGTTTTACCAACAGCTATTTACATTTTAATAGCGCCCATCAGAAACACACCATCAATAACATTCCTAAGGGACAGTTGATAAGAGCTTGTCGTATGACATCATCTGACAACGACTTAAATAATGAAATTTTGTTCATTAAAAAATTGTTTTTAGAGAGGGGATATCCGGTACTATGTTAGATGATACCATCACTACTATTATGAGCAGGAGAAGTACTTCTTATCCTGCCATTCTAAACAACCATGTTGATACATCACAACAAGTGATAAACATAAATGGCTCCCCTGATGTTAACATTACAGGTCCAATATGCTCCCTGGGCATGAGTATTGATGGGTTGGCTATTAAAAACATGATTCAAAAAAATTGGAATATTTTACAAGGGAATAGAGACATTTCAAAGGTATTAGGTGACAAACCTGTTTTTGTTTTTAGAAATACATTTGATATTAAAAAAGCATTAGAAACAAACAAAACGCCATTAGTAAACAATAGAATGAAGACTAAAGGTGTTTTTCCTTGTTACCATTGTAACATTTGTAGACTTTTATCAGTAGGACCATTGATTACCATTGATAGCATTGATAAGACCTTTCAAGTACCCCAATATGTAGATTGTAATACAGCAGGTGTGGTATATATTGGGCTATGCAGCACATGCCCAGCTTTCTACGTCGGAATGACGACGAGAAGTTTAAAAACACGTATACGTGAGCACCTATATGATATTAAAAGGCATGATGAAAAGAATGCATTATTTAAACACTCTGTAACATGTAACATTTTTAAAAAGTTTTTATTTTCTGTTCTTGAGGTGTGTAAAAGTGATGCAAGGGGGGGAGACTTTAGAAATTTTGTGGAACAGAGGGAAGCTTTGTGGCAGATTCGTTTAAAATCTGATAAACCTCCGGGTTTAAATGGAATGGTCAATATTAAATGTTTTTTAAAAAATGGTAAATTAGGTATTAATAAAGACAATACTGAACTGTTGTTTATATAATATGCAAGTGCTCTTTAAGAGATTTTAGTGTTTTTAATTAATTGTTAAATTGGATAATTAAAGTGTTATTTAAGGCAGGGACTCTTTTGTAACAAAATATTCTGATGAAGTCTTCTGACGAAAGCGGTAATAAATTGTTTCTACGCTATTTGATTTTTATTTTTGCCTGTGCGTGCATCTACAGTTTGGTTCCTGGCCGGTGACATTTTTCTATGATGGGTCCGATGAGTGATGAGTAGAGGGGCACAATGACCTCTTTTGAGCTGGATGTGAACCCTTTTGTGATTAGGTGGGCCACACAGAAGGATTTTCTAACCACTTTGGCAGTGTGATTATCAAAGGTGAGATTACTATCTACTTGGGTCCCCAGATCCCTTATTACATCTTCCGTATTTAGGGGACTACCATCTATGTGGTAGTTTGTGGGTACTTTGTTATTTCCAAAGGAGATGACAATGCACTTTTTGGCATTTAGCTTGAGGCCATGATTTTGACTCCAGGTATCCATCTCAGTGAGCCCTTTTTGGAGGATGTCTGTGTCAGCCGGAGTCTCAATTATAGCCCCTAGTTTGCAGTCGTCTGTGAACTTGGTCAGCCATAGTCCTCCTGTGCTTTCCTGTACCTCTGAGAAGTATATGCAGAATAGGAGGGGTCCTAGGGCTGATCCCTGGGGAATGCCACTTGTAACCGGTTTAGAGTCGGACCTAGCTCCCACAACTCTCACCATGTGGGTTATGTCCATGAGCCAGTTGGCAACCCATCTTGTGATGTAGGAGTTTATGTTCAGGCTGGTGAGCTTGTCTATAATACCAGAATGGGGAATGGTGCCGAAGGCCTTAGTGAGGTCTAGGTAGGCTGTGTGTACCACCTTTCCCTCGTCTATATCCTTAGTAACTGTCTCAAAGAAGTCCACCAGGTTTAGGAGGCAAGATCTGCCCTTAACAAAGCCAAACTGGGTAGGGTCCAGTGTTTGGAGGTTCCCAATGTCTCTGTTAATGAGTTCCATGATGATGCGCTCTATAGCCTTGCAGACCAAGCTAGTCAGGCTTATAGGATGATAGTTCCAGGGGTCTGTTGTAGCTCCACCTTTGTGGAGCAGAATAACCATTGCTGTGCGCCACTCTATAGGTACGTAGCCTGTGGAGAGGTTGAGTTTGAACAGTGTGTTTAGGTGAGGGGTTAGTTCGTCTTTGAGTTCATGTAGGACGCAGCCTGTGACACCGTCCGGTCCCATTGATGCTGTGTTTTTGGCTTTGTAGAGGGCTGTTTTAACCTGAGTGTCTCTGATTTCAGGGACTCTACATTCTTCTGGTATGGTTATGGGCTCTTTTGGAGGTGAGGGGGGGGGGTGAAATTTGCGCTGAACCTGTCTGCCAGGATGTTGGCAATATCAGTCGGTTCAGTGTATTTTGTGCACCAACTCCGAGCAGATCTGAGCATTGCCACTTAGATTCTTGACATAGCTAAAGAATGCCTTGTGGTTATCTTTGGAGTCCTTGGCAATTTTTCTTTCACAGCTCACCTTGGATGATTTTATGAGGGATCGTAGTTTCTTGCTGATACTGATCAGGGATGTCTTCCCTTCTTGGGATTTTACTTTTTTCTGTACTAGTTTCCTCCTTCTGTTGTAGAGCTTGTTTACGGCAGGAGTCCACCAGACTGGTTTCCTTTTCTTGGAGGAGTGAGTCTTGGTTTTGCTTGGGATGGCACGATCCATGCATTCTTGTAGGTGCCCGAAGAATGCATTAGTAAAAGCTTTTGCAGCTTGGACAGAGTTATCCTTCAGTATGGGGGCTTTGAAACTTTCCACCTCGGTCTTAAGTAACGTGAAGTTTGCTTTTGATAATTTTTTCACAGTGGTTTCCTTGTCCAGGGGTGGGGGCGGAATGTGGATATCCAAAGTGATTTGTTTATGGTCAGATCTAACCAGCGAGGGGTTGCCCTCTGGTGTGGAACACCGGTCGCCCATGTTGGTGATGACCAGGTCCAATATGTTGTCACCTCTAGTGGGAGTGTTGACCAGTTGAATCAGGGCATTTGAGTTTATAAATTCTAGGAAACGTTGGGCAAGGGAGTTAGTACTTGAGTAGTTCTCCCAGTTAATGTTTGGGAATTGAAATCACCCAATATTAGGGTGTCTGGTAGGACCATTATGTTTCCCAGTGTTTCCAGAAATGCGGAATGGGGGTCCTGGGACAAGGTGGGTGATCTGTAGCAAGCTACAAATTTGAATTACAGTTTTGCCCGTTGTTAGTTGCATGTGGATGACCTCTGAAGCATCATGCTGTGCCACTAACCTGGAGGTGTGGGTATCTTTGATGAATATGGATACGCCCCCGCCTTTTGTATTTCAGTTTGGGTTCTGTGGCCGAAATGTATGGTATGAGTTGAAGCCTGGTAGTGCTGGGGTGCTCTCTGGAGCCTTAGACCAGGTTTCTGTTACTGCACATATATCAATTTTCTCCATACTGAGGAGTGCCTCGAGTGCATGCATTTTGAGGTTTAGACTTCTGGCATTGAGTAGCATTACCCTCGTTCTTTTGTTACTTGTGCTATTTACGGTGGTGGGTTTGCCTTTTAAGCCTTGCCTAAAAAAGGCACTATGGGGGTGGCAAGAGCCTTGGCCAGTATTCGAAAGCCTAAGGGTGACAGGTGCAAGCTATTTCTAGTGAAGCAGCATGGCTTGCCGAGCATGTCATCCCAGGTGGACAGACACTGGATCCCCTTTGAAAGACACCAGTAACTTAACCAATTGTTGAAATCGAGAATTTTTTCTATACACCGCCGTATCATTCTTGGTGAGGGCAGGATGCTACTCAGGGTCAGGGTCATACCGGCCTGGGCTATGTGATCACACAGCTCTTCCATGCCTCTTTTCATGTAGTCCAAGGAGGTACAGCTCAGGTCATTCACACCAACATGGACAATGACAGAGTCATATTTGTACTTGTTCTGGAGTGACCTGAGTGCTTGTGTTATGTGGTGGATCCTGGCACCCGACAGGCAGCTAACAGTAACCGTCTCCTTATTCAGCCTAGTGAGTGGGAAGTCAGTGTGCCTGACTATACAGTCACCTATTACTAGTATGTTGGGTATCTTATTTTGCCTTAAGGGCTGTGATTGCATGGCACACTGGTTTTGTGAAGTATGTGTTTCATGGTTTGTGTTGAGGGGTGGAGGCTGCTTGGTTGTTTGCTTTGGAGGTCTCTGTTGGTTTTGCAGATTTTTATTTAGAGCCTCCGAGTATGTTTTCATGTATTTATGTGCGTTTTTTGACAGTGCTGGTTTAATGGGTCTATGTGAGACTGGTGGTGTGATGCAAGTATTTCCCTTATCCTCTTGACTGTCTGATCCAGTCTTGGGTTGAGAGAGCTTAGCCTCCAGTTTGGCTGTATAATTGCATCTCTTGCATGTATTAGTGTTTGGTGGTAGGAGGAGAGGGTTGTCTGTGTACATAAGGCAGTTGTAACATTGTCTCAAAATGCCCAGATTCACCAGTTGGACTGGAGAGTACACCTAAAACTGCCCTTTGGACATGCCTGGATAGGTGCAGTGAACTGTTTTACTGGATGGCTGGTAAGTTCGAATAGAGAGCCTTGTCCTTCTGCACAGTACAGGAGGGTCTAGTGCTAGGGTTTATAAGTGCTTGCTATATGTTTTGAGCAAGTGTCGGGCTGAGAAATGAATGGCTTGAGTGCTTAAGTTGAAAGTTTGTTTAGTTCCAAGGGAAAAATTGAAGAGGAGACTTTGTGGAGCCGGGAATAGTTTTACCCTAGCTAACCGGCACTGCCCAGTGCGCAAAACTAGGCAAATGGTACTTTCTACTTAAATCTCACTTGCTGTTGTAAATAATGCAGAGGTCCAGCAATGACACAGTCAGGAATGAAGGCCTGGCAGGCTTGAACACCTTATGTCAGCCTGCTTAACTCTTGCCAGTGCTATATTACTACTCCAGGGGATGCAAAAGAAGTGGGTTTCCCTCAGCTGAGTACAATAAAGAAGACATTCAAGGAACTTGAGAAGCCATTCAAAGCAAGGTGAGAGAAAAGCCAAACTTTCAGTGTATTTATTTGATTTTACATTTGTTAACCGGGATAATCCAACTGGATACATGTCCATTTTCAGCGGAGGCCCGGGGAGAAAAGGTCCAAATCACACATATAAGCAAAAACAGTAATAAGCATAGCAGAGTATAAGAAGAATAGCAACTACAGAGGAGATACATTATCCAAGAGTCTGTTAACTAAGACAGTGTAGGAATTATCTCTACATAGGAGGAAAACCATAAGAATTTAACAGTTTTTCATAAATTATGGCACTAGAGTAAACAGCACATACTTAAAACAGTGCTATGGAATATACAGTTTGCAAAATAGCATTTTCTACATAGTTAAATATTAAGTAGTATTCTACAAATATTGGCGCAAATAGGTACAATTAGACATTAATTAAGAGAGTAAAACTGACAAGGTATCGATGGAGATTAATCTGGATTAATGCAGAGTCAGTGGTTTTTAAAATATTGTTTAAGGCCTTTTTTAAAGAGATTGAGAGAGGGTTCAAGTGTAAGGCTGGCAGGGAGTAAGTTCCAGGTTTTGCCAATGAAGTTGGCAAATAGCGAGTTTCCAGCCCAATTACTAGCTCTTTGTGTTTGGACTATTAGTTTGTTAGCTGAGTGGAGTGGCCTGGAGTGACAGTACGGTTTTATAATGTTTCTAAGAGCAGGATTTTTTTCTGGGTGTGTGAGAATTTTGTGCGCAACTATGAGCTGGTTGAACCGAAGTAGGTAAGAGAACTAACCATCCCAGGAGCTCAAGGTTTTGACAATGATGGGTCCTGTATGTAGAGTTGGTAGCAAATATAGCTATATGGTTATAACTACAACTGAGTTTATTAATTTCAGTCTTATTCAAGTTAGAGAGTATAGGGAAAGCATATAGCAGGGTAGAAAGTAGATGAGAGCAGGCTAAGGTGGTATGGGCTAGTAGGGTTAAAAAAGGTTTATTTCTGTATATTGAGCTGAGCTTTTGGTTAACAGCTTTGATGGTTTTATTTACATGCAAGTCAAATTTGAGATCGTTGTCGACTATAACCCCTAATAGCTTAGTGCTGATGTCTTGGAGAACAGAGGTGCCATTGTTGGATGATATGGAGAAAGAGAGAGTAGATGATCGACTGGTAGGGGTGAAAAGTAGTCATTTAGTTTTGTTAGGGTTTAAGAGCAAGCATGTATTAGCTAACTAGGTTTAAATTGTATTAACTGTAGTTTGGGTTATGTTTTGAAGATTTGATGGGGAGGAGGCAGAACAGATAATAGTGGAGTCATCTACATAATTGATGCAGGTGGTTTCTGGGATGGCTGGATGAAGGTTATTAATGAAAGTGGAAAAATGCAGGGGACCTAAGATAGTGCCTTGAGGGACTCCAAGGGTGAGAGGTAACAGTGCAGACAGTTTGTCCTGCCATAGAACTGCTTGTTTTCTTCCACTCAGATAGAATGCAAACCATTGAATAGCATGTTTGTCCAGGGATATGCCTTTTAGAGAGTGGATTAGTAACTGATGGTTGACCATATCAAAAGACTTTGACAGGTCTAGAAAGAGGGCTGAGGAGAGCAAATTAGAATTCCGGTTTAGGTTAATAGTGTTGATAAAGGAAATTAGGGCGGTTATGGTACTATGATGTGGCCTGAACCCATGCTGAGAATTGACCAGTAGGTTGTTCATTGTGAGATAGTGAATGAGTTGCTTATGTATGCATTTCTCCATTATTTTGGCTAGGGGGTGAGAGAATGCTATAGGTCTACAGTTGGATAATTTAGATGAGCAACTCCCTTTGTGGAGAGGAATAACATGGGCTGTTTTCCATATTGAGGGGATGTAACATTCTGACAAGGTCCTATTAAGATGGGATAAGCAACTACGTCTGCAGCTATATGAAGATACTCAGCAGGGAGACTGTCTGCAGATAGGGTGGTGGGTTTTAGCTTTTTGAGTGGTGAACAGATAAGAGCAGTAGGGACAGGTTGAAAGTGAAAGAGAGGATTTGAGGCGTCTGTGACTGAGGAAGAGAGAGAGAGAGTTAGCGGGAGTGAGTTGGCTAGCTAGGATCTCGATAGTTTTGGTGAAAAAATTATTAAAGGCATTGGCAATGTCCTCAGGTGGCTTTTGACTGGAGTTAGAGGGAGCAGGAGTGGTAGATTGTCCAGGGTGGAGTAGTCAATTTATACCAGCCCAGAATTTTTGTGGATTATTTTGGTCTTTATGCTGAAGGTTTAGGTAGTAATTTTTTTTATCTATCAGAATGGATTTTTTGGCATCATTTCTGAGTTGGAGAAATTTAAGTTGATCTTGAGGGGATTTAGATGTGCGCCAGTTATCCCATACTTTATTTCTCAGTTTGATTTTAGACTTTGTTTCTTTAGAAAGCCATGGTGCAGTATTATTTTTAGTTTGAACAGAACGCTCAGGAGCATGGGAGTTAAGAATGCTCAGGAATTTGGTGTTAAAGTATGTTATGGCCTCTTCTATTGGAAGTTGTTTAAGGACTGACCAATTAAGCGACTTGAGTTTGTTTTGGAAAAATAATGGGGTTGAAATTCTTGTTGTTCCTGATAATTGTGTGTGTGGTGAGGTGGAGATTATCAACCTTATCCTTGATAATGTACATTAGAGAGTGATCGTTGAGATCATCAGGGAGGGTCCCAAATTTATATATATGGGGGGTAATGATTGACAAGTATCCAGTCCAAGATACTGGCTCTGTTAGTGGGCTTGTTAGTCCTGGTAGTGGAAGAAATTAATTGTGAGAAAACAAATAGACTAATATGACTAACCGGGGTTTCAGATGTACATGTGTACCAGTCAATATTAAAGTCACCTAGAACTATGTTTTCTTGAGGGTACGTGATCGATAGTCAGTGGAGAATGCTTTCCAATGTGTTTACATTATTACCCGGGGAATATAGACACAGACAATGTAAATGGATTTATTGTTATTAATTTGGAGTTTGGTAAAAGAAACTTATTACCTAAACTGATATGAAAGAGCACATAGCCAATCCCAGTATCAGGCAGTGTCCATCACAGCCAACTGCAAACTGACATGAAAGGCCTAAAGCTTCAATGTCAGTGACTGCTGGTGGAAATAATGAGTTTGACACCATGCTGACGCTGTGTTTTGGGTTCATGTAGAAGAAGCAGTTCCTGTAGATGTCCTGGCTCAAGATCAGACACTCCAACACTACAAAGGCTCATCTTAGATAGGTAGGCACTGCACTGGGAACCCTGCCAAAGGTACAGGTCAGGAAGTGATCTAAACTGCATGTTTATGTGTGTGTGTAATTACAGAGTCAGTATGTACATTTGTGCTAGCACAGAGAACAGTGTTGGATGCATCATGAAGACATGCTGAAGTCCAATATTAAAAAAAATGAATTGTGATTGAGACGATGCAGTGAAGAAGTTCCCACATGTAAACCTATGAAAGAAGACCCGGCAAAGTAAGATCTTTGTACGCCTCCCAACTTCCTAAAGTGTCCTCCTACACCACAATCTCCACCCCACCTCCCAATGAAGGGATATTCATTTGTTTACAGGGCCTTGACCACCTTTAGTACAGAAATGTAACACTTTCATAATTTGTCTTGTTGCTTCTCACCCTCTATTCACTCCCAATACTCTTTTGCAGTCTTCACATTCTCTTTCTTAACCTTCCCTCTGTCTGATATGTGTATACGGTTCTGTTATGTCTCTTCACAGACTATACACAGATATATACATCTGCAGTGTCATAATCTTATTCCTTCTGGCTACTGTCCCTATCTTTACAAATTAAGTGCTATGCTGTACTCTTGTCCTATTCCTTTTACGACCAAGTATTTCCTCAATTGTATTTGCACCTCTTCCAAATAAGTGTCTTACATTTGCTTAGCTCTCCATTCTGCTGCAGTGTGCTGCAGATCTATTATTCATAACATACAAAAAAATCATCTGTCATTGTACTCCATCAAGCCTCCTCTCCTCATTAAAGATACAAGAGTGAGGCACTGAAAATGGGATGCAATAAGCTAATTGGCAAGTGCAAAAACATCTTTCGCCCTTAAATTTAAATGTGTCATTACACTCTACTTTCCACTTACCTTTTCAGTTCCAGCTTTTCCAGCTCTTCGCGTTGCTGCCTTTCAAATTCAAGCCTAATGCAAAATGACAGTATTTCAGTCAGATTCAATGAAAAGGCCCATTTTTCAAATTATGATTATTATGATGTGTTAAATTACATCAGTTAATATGCTGTTTCTAAAATGAAAGAATAATTCTGAACAATACAATGACAAGCAAACTGATCAAATGAAGGTTTGCAAAGATTAATAACAGTGAGTTACTGCAACAAAGGAAGTGTAAAAAAATTAAAAAAATGTAGCTATATTAAAAGAAGATATAAAAGGCAAGTACACTGTGTGCAAGTGAACTACATGCATGAATGGGAATCAAATTAAAAAACAGTCCAACTACCTTAGAGAGACCGGTCCTTTTAAAGTGAAAAGACTGCCAATGAAGAAACAGAGTACAAAGGCATCATTTACTACAAGATACTACAAAACAATTCATTCCACATCAATACATAATATCTCAACTAGGACAATGATATGGAGATTGTACCCATGGGTCTTCCTTAAAAGTGAATAAAATTTTCAATTCTAGATCCAGGCATGGGCATCAGAAAATAGTAATTCAGTTGTTTAGTGAACCCTCAAAAAGGCTCGCTTCTCTGAAAACACACAATGAATTTTGTATACCAACAACCACTGCTAGTCACGAATACTTCAGTAGGGATTTGATGACAAAGCAAAAAAAAAAAGGTGGTGGGGCATAACTTCCACTTAAAAAGCAGATAAAAGTGACAGGGTGCAAGGGTAAAACAAATGAGAAATTCTAGAAGTAATGGAGGAAATAAAAAGTAAATGCTCTTCCTGCATGTCAAGTGTGTGTGTGTGTGTGTGTGTGTGTGTGTGTGTGTGTGTGTGTGTGTGTGTGTGTGTGTGTGTGTGTGTGTGTGTGTATACACACACATCTACACACTAAAATGCCTCTCTCTCTCTGTAGATATATATACACACACACACACTTCAGTATGCAGTTATATTTTGTGTGTGTGTGTGTATACATATATATGTGTGTATATGTGTGTGTGTGTATATATATATATATATATATATATATATAAATAAAATATACACACTTTTCATGTAGTCTGTGTAAACAAATTACATTAAAGCAACAATACTCACAAATATGTAATTGAAGCTTAGAATAAAAATTCTGTTAAGTTAAATACAGCTCTCCCAAAATACCTACTGAATCCCTCTGTAATATCAGGCCTCAATGAACAGAGTACCTCTCTAAACATCAACGGCTCAACTTTCCAGAGGCAGTAATTGATGCTTTAAGTATGTGCATGCAAAATTGAATTTCAAGTTAGTTTTTTAAACAGGGTTGTTATAGCATTTTTTTTCTAGATAATTCAGAATTCAGGTATCCAGTCTGACAGCCCAGTTTTCCCACTAATGGATTTGGTTGTTAATCAGACAGGATAAAATGCATACTATTTTCATTGTGTACTGATGACTAGCAAGTAACACAATGAAGCAACCTCTACTTGAGTGACTTCTAAGCAGCATTTATAATAACCACACAATCAAAAGATTCAGACTGCATTATCAGAAACACTAAAAACAAACAGGACACAGCCTTGACCAGTACAATGGGTTGTTTTTATCAGCATTAACCTGCTAGGAATGCAAGCAGATTCCATTGACTAAAGACCTACTACTGACAACAGCATAAGAAAACACAGGAGGCGCACTCTGACTCGGGTGACTTACCAACTAGACATTTTTGTAAGCATGGTTTTAGCACTCAGACAGCAAGAACCTAATATGCCACAGAATGGGAAGGCATGAATTCTGGGTGACTACCAAACACCAAGAAACCTTACTGGCGACCTACTACTACTGCAGTGGACTAAGGGAGCAACACTTCAAGACAGCAGTGTCCAAGTTATGTACCCAAATGTAGTATGGCTCTTAGCAAATAGCACACACACATTCATTGGAGTAGTATTGTTTAAGACCTCATTCCCCTCACCCACTTACTACTATGCTTCATTATTTAACAGAAATGTGGGAATTTACATGGTCAAAATAATAATGACCTAAATATTAAAAGTGCAGACACTGTCTGGGAACAGTGGAATCACCTGACTTTTCTACTAAGTCTACAACAGCTTGTGATGATGTGCTAAATGTAATGCACTAGTTTTAAATCAAATGGCTTGAACATGGTGAGAAAAATAAACAAATTTAATCCATTAAATATTAATGATACATCATTGGTAGAAAAGAGGTAAAAGGTCTGAATCAGCTATAAGACTGCTTATATGTAGAAGCTAGAACTGTAAAGGTGCAGGTGATTAAGTTGCACTTAGCAAAACAGCAGATGTTCAAATTCTGCACTAATGAAGTAGGTTTTGACTACATGGGTTGATAATCAAAGCCTATCCAGCAAGCGAGGAGGAAGGATAAGGATGCAAGATCCCCAGGAGAACGGTCCTAGCAAAGCTAGTCCTGGGCCTAGAAAACAAAGGTAGTTTGTAAAGCTTTACAAAATATGTACACAGGACCATGTTGCTGCCTCTAGAAATGTCTTTAGAGTCCAGGCCTTTCCAGTATGCCATTGTAGATACCAAGCTTTTAGTAGCTTGATACTGCCTAGAACTGATTTACCATGGTGGATACAACAAAAAGCAACAGCTGAGGACAATCACCTTGAGACAATCTGTTCTGACGTGCGTTTTTCCATCTTTGTCGCATCATAATAATAAACAGCTGATCTGCTTTTCTAAAGAACTTAGTTCTGTCAAGATTGTACCGGAGCTGCCTATGCACAGCTAGAGTATGCATAATTCTTTCTCCTTGGTTCTAAGAATCTAGATAGAATACCATGAGACTGATGGCTTGATTCAAAGTAAACTCTGAAACAACTTTGGAAATAAATGAGGGATTTGTTCTTATCTCTAGGGAAGACCAAAAAGGGTTCACCTACCACAAGAGCTTGCAACTCATATACTCTTCTTGCAGATGTCAGAGCAATACGAACTACAATCTTCCATGTAATGAACTTTAAAAAAGCCAATGAACTGGTTCAAAGGGAGACACAGTTAAGGTTTTCAGTACAAAGTTAAGATACCAGGAAGGAACCATCTGTATCCTAGTAGGCTTAAAATGTAAAACCCCATGAAAATTTTTTCAATAAAAACCGAGAACAACAGGGAGGATCCATGGGCACACCATTCTGAAATGGCCTCAATATGTCCCTAGATAGAGGAATAAGGCAGGACAGAGGGAAGTAAATCACAAACATTTTAGAATGAGGTACATAATTCCCAATAGGACCATACTTATCGACTAGGCAAAATCTAGAAAATCTTATCACTTGCCAATATAAGATTTCCTAGCAAGTTGTCTTGTCTCCTTTAATGCCAGTTGTACGTCCTCATGAAAGTGATGCCTAAATGGTATTAAAACTGAATTATCCAGGCAGTTAGTTGAAGTTGTTTGGGACTGGGGTGTATCAACTCCCCTTGTCTTGTATGAGAAGGTCTAGTCTGTGAGGAAGTTTGTGATAATTGCACAATTTCATAAGAAGGGAGAACCACTGCTGCTTCGGCCAAAAGAGACTCACACCACTAATTTTTTGAGAGTCTTTCTGAATCTTCAGAATTATCCTGGCTATCAGTGAAATGGGTGGAAATGCATAAATGAACATTCCTGACCACAGGAATGAGAAGGCATCTGTTTAGCAGGCTTGCTTGCAAGAAGCTCTGGTGCACAATTTGATCAGCTGACTGTTTTGAAAGGAGGCAAAAAGATCTATCTCAGACATTCCTCATAACTGGATCAATTGAGCTTCTATTTGTGAGGGTCTGTCCTGGTTCTGCTCAGCTTGTTTTAGCCCTATGTTTTTCTGTAATGGAATGTAAGATGCTAGAAGGATTAAGGACAGCTGTAGAGTTACCTCCCAAGCTATCTCAGCCAGTCGGCACAAAGGCTACGCCCTTGTCCGCCCATTTATGTACCACATCACTGTGGTGGTGTCTACAATCACATGATGAGGTCTCAGGGCCACAAACAATGGAGAGATTTTAGGGCATTTATCACAGCTACTATCTCTGATATTTATGGGCTTTGTTCTGTCTGAAGAGTTCCACAGAGCTTGCACCCTTAACCCCCACCTCCCCACCTCCAAAACCTACTCCCCAAGCAAAATCTGGGGTGTCTGTGCTTACAGATTGACTTGTGATTCCAGTAGAAAAAGAGAGACCTGGAGTTATAGCCTGATGTCTTCACCAGTGCAGTTACTTTTTGACAAAGCCCATAATTGCAATATGACATTTCAGAAGATGCAAATATTGGGTCCATGTGCTTTCTTAAAAAACATTTAATTCTTTTTATGTATAACCTGGCAAGAGGGATCCATGAGAATCAAAGAAGCTATGAACTCTAGGATCCTAAGAAATTCCCTTTCAGAAGTTTGATTGGAAAAGGTCAAGACGATTTCCAGAAAAAAATCCGCCTCCTCCTGTGGAAGAAGTCTTTTGACGAGAGGTGTACAGAAGGCACCCCAGAAATACAATGTGCGATGGTGTCAAGAAGAACTTTTGAACATTTACCTGGAACATCAGATTGGTCAGAAGAAACTTAACCCATAGCAAGGACTCTTGAAATCTGGAAAAATACTCCGCAAAGATAAGCAAGCAATCTAAAATGGAGCTGTAGATGACCCAGAGGATAATACAGAAATAAATGATAATGTGACAGACCCACAGAATATGAGAAATGTATTGATGCCTGTGGCTATAGTGATGTTATGATATGCATCTTTTAGATCTAATATTACAATAAAACTCATAGGTGGGATTACACACCTCATGGGCTTAGACTTATGACAGGCAACAGACTCTGATAGGTCATCATTTGGAATTTTGATGCTTTCATATACAAATTGAGAAAGTAAAGGTCTATAACTAGTCTCCATGAAAGCTGTTTCTTTGGAACCAGTGATATTCTACAGTAGAAGTCTTCTGCATCTGACCTAAAGGCACTACACATCTATGACTCCTTGGGAAACTAAGTGTTGAAGAACCTGCTTTGCAGGGGGGGGGGGGGTTCCCCTGAAGGTATTTGTATCCAGTGCCAACTGTAGCCCTCCTGAACCACTTTCATCACCTAAGAGTCTGCTACAATCTGTTGCCAAAGGGTAATGTAGACAGCCAGTTTCTGGGACAGATTTCAAGAGACAAGGGCAATAGGGAGAGTATGCTAGCATAACATTTTGCATTATTAGACTATCCCTTTTTTGAAATAATAATTTTCTGGTTATTCCCCTCCTGCCATCTCCTTTTTGTTCCTTGTTTGCCCAGAAAAGTCAGGGATTGCTTGTTTTGCTTCTTAAAGGGAGTACAGGATTTGGGAGATCTGTAATTGGGAAAGCTTGAAAAATCTTAAGGCACTCCATGAAAATTAATTTCCCTCTTTCATCAAATTATTTGAGGACCTGACCAAACAAAACCTCCTTATGTAAATTAGAATTTAAAATGTCAGACATTACTTCATCAGCAAAATTTTGTTTGCATATCCAGGCATATCTCCTTAAAACTATAGCAGCAGCACTGGCCCTAGATACAGCATCTGCACAATCATACACAAACTTCAAAATATGTTGGGATATTTTTGAAAGATAAGAAACAATAGGATTCAGAAAGGAGCTACCTTCTGAAGAAAATGTATCAGAATATTCACTCAAACTGCCTGCATAACTCAGAATAAACTTCTACATGTGGCTGGTAGTTAAGAATTCTGAATGCTGAAGTGGAAGAAGAAAATCTGTACATTTTTTGCCCTTTTTATCCATAGTTCAAGGGAGCGTATTGACCAAATCTCTGTTTCTAGGTGATGAAGAGATTTAAATGGCAGCTGTGTCTGATCTAAGAAGTAAAAAACAAGAATTTGTTAGTCTGAGGTACCTTATAAAGACTATCTGTCTTTTTGGGGACTGGAGGTTAACAATCAGGATTATTATAGGCAGTATTAAACACATCCTCCAAGACTGGCAAAATAGGAGGGATGAGTGCGGAATGAAGTATATCCAATTTCAACAAATCAGAACACCTCCTCAGTTCTGGGGGAACAATTACTTGTTTACACAAAAATACCTCATTCATCCTGGAAATAGTCCATAAAAGGAAAATTCCTCCAAGGGACACAGAAAAACCCATGTTTCCTCAGAATCAGAGATTTGGGCTTGGGAATCAGAGGGTGAAAAAGCCCAGACTCTGTCAATGTCAGAATTCTCTGACAAAATGTCTTCAGGAAATTCATTAGTGGTACTGCTCTCGAGTAAGGATTTCCGAGCACCAGGATTCACAGCCTGTAATAACTGTTCAGCTAAGGTAAGAAAATCATCATTATGAGCAGCCACTATATCTTTGGATGAACAATGTCTAATCTTTTATTTTCTCTCTGCAGGTATCTCCCTGGAAGAAGACAGATTAGGGGAAGGCACTTCAACCCTGTCAAAAGGTCTTCTCCAGCTATCCAGGAAAAACATCTTCTGGGAAAGTCTCAAGACAAAAAGATGTCTCTTTTATGTCTAAATCTGGCAATGGAACAGCCAGAGAGGATGCGGCTGACCCCCCAGTCCATGGTGGCTAAAGGGACTACACTAGAAGAACCTGGAGAAGCAAATAAGTGCCGTAAAGAGCAAAAGTTGGTCACTCACTAATGTCTGAAGCACAATCTGAGCCAAGGTCTACTTTCTGTGTTTTTTTTTATCTTTTTGGGAAAAATGGGAGAAGAGTTAGCAGAACAGGAGCAGATATGCACGCTGTAGCTGAGGAAGAAGTTTGAATGCTGTTAAGAGCTCCTGGTATGATTAGGTCGGATGATGAGTTATCAGACAAATGTTCACAAACAGCACAAACACGCAAACTTCCTCACACAGTCTTCTTTTCTGATAAAGCATAAGCAAAACACAGAAACTCCTCTCAGAAACAAAGCATTCTATCAAAACACACACTAAGAGAAGCTATAGCAGGCACACTGCCACAAAGTATACACAAGCACTAAAAGCATTCAGAATATTTTCTGCCCTGTACAAATTAAAACATACCACAAAAATGCCCCAAAATAAAAAAATAAGCCTTAAACTAAAAACTGCACCCCCCCCCCTGCCCCTCAACAAGAGACTTCCAATACTGGGAAAAAAATACTAGTTTCCTAAGGGGTAATACAGCTTTTCTGTGTTGCACTTAATTTAAAATCATTTTTTTCTCTTAAAACTGCATTTTACCTGACTTTGGCCTAGCACTCAAGTGTGGGGTCATTTATTGCACTGTTGTGAATATTCTGCTACTTGTGTATCTCTGCTACCTTTAAACTAAAACAAAAAAAGAAAAAAAAATCTTTCTTTTTTCCCCACTTTCTGAAATTTAAGAAAGTTCAGTTACAGATTTGCTGTTCTGAACTGTTTGTAAGTTTCTAGAAGGCCAGTGCTTGCTTGGGCTAAAGGGAAGTCTCTGTGTTCACCAGTGGCAGTGGTTAACACTGAACAGCCTCTGCCTGTCCCTGTAGGAGTGGTTACTGCCTAGAAGCTGTAGTTTTATTGGCCATTTTGGGTCAATTCTAAACTCCTTGATCTCTCTCTCTTAAAACCCGGATGCCTCGTGGTTTTGGCGTCTTTCCAGGCTTGCTAGTTGTTGCTGAAGCACCTACCAAGGGGAGAAAACGCTGAGAGAAGAAAAGGAGCCACTTTTGTGATTTTAAGTATTTTCTTCTGATTTTTTGTTAAGATTTACTGCTTTGCCGCCTACTTTTTGGCATTTTCCGGCTTGCTAAAGTTTATATCTGTATCAGAAACAGTATTTAGAACACATCTAGAGCCAGTTTACTGCATTTCCTATGTTGCACTTAATTTAAAATTGTTTTTTTCTCTTAAAACTGCATTTTACCTGACTTTGGCCTAGCACTCAAGTGTGGGGTCATTTATTGCACTGTTGTGAATATTCTGCTACTTGTTTATCTCTGCTACCTTTAAACTACAACAAAAAAAGAAAAAAAAAAACCAAAAAAAATCTTGCTTTTTTCCCACTTTCTGAAATTTAAGAAAGTTCAGTTACAGATTTGCTGTTCTGAACTGTTTGTAAGTTTCTAGAAGGCCAGTGCTTGCTTGGGCTAAAGGGAAGTCTCTGTGTTCACCAGTGGCAGTGGTCAACACTGAACAGCCTACCTGTCCCTGTAGGAGTGGTTACTGCCTAGAAGCTGTAGTTTTATTGACCATTTTGGGTCAATTCTAAACTCCTTGATCTCTCTCTCTTAAAACCCTACAACTCTCTTTTTGTGCAGTTTTGCGCACTGAGCAGTGTCGGGCAGCACCGCCTACACGGGTTTAAACTATTCCCGGCTCCACAAAGTCTGCTCTTCGTTTTTTCCCTTAGAACTGTTCAAAATCTCAGAGTCAGCACTTTATTCTCCTTCTAAAACCCTGCACTTGCTCAATTCTTATAAGGAAGCACTAAATAACTAAAGCACTACACCCTCCTTGACTTCTCATAAGTACTAGGCTCCCGATTGGTCCTTCCTGATCAAGTGTAAAATCAGTTCCCTTTACTAATCTGATCAGTGAAAAACCAGTTCCCTATACTAATCTGGTATGTCCAAGGGTCAGTTTCAGGGTTACTCTCCAGCCCAGTTGGTGAATCTGGGAATTTTGAGGCAATGTTATAATTGCCTTATGTACACAGACAACCCTCTCCTCCTTCCAACAAACTCTAATACATGTGAGAGATGCAGTTACACAGCCAAACTGGAGGCAGAGCTCTCTCAACCCAAGACTGGCACAGTCAGTCAGGAGGAAAAGGTAATCACTCGCACCACAAATCCAGTCTCACATAGACCTATTGTATCTGCATACCCAACACAAACACACAAAAACATACTCGGAGGCTCTAAATAAAAATCTGCCTAAGCAGTAAAGACCTCCAAAGCAGATATCCAAGCAACAGCTACCCCTCAACAATACCCACGAATCACATATCTCACAAAGTCAGTGTGCCTCACAGTCACAGCCCTTAAGGCTAAATAACACACCAAATACACTCGTTATAGGGGACTCTATTGTCCGGCACACTGACATCCCGCTCACGAGACTGAACAAAGAGAAGGTCACTGTAAGCTGCCTGTCGGGTGCCAGGATCCGCCCCATAATGCAAGCACTCAAGTCACTCCAAAGCAAGTACAAATATGACTCCATCATTGTCCATGCTGGTGTGAATGACCTGAGACGTACCTCCCTGGACTACATGAAGAGAGACATAGAAGAGCTCTCAGATCATGTAGCCCAGGCTGGTATGACCCTGACCTTGAGTAGCATCTTGCCCTCACCAAGAATGATACCACAGTATAAAGACAAAATGATCAGTTTCAACAATCGGCTAAAGTATTGGTGTCATTCAAAGGGGATCCAGTGTCTGTCAGCCTGGGATGACATGCTCGACAAGCCACATTGCTTCACTAGGGATGGCTTGCACCTGTCACCCTTAGGCTTTCGTATACTGGCTAAGGCTCTTGCCACCCCCATAGTGCCTTTTTTAGGCAAGGCTCAAAGGACAAACCCACCTCCATGGACAACCCAAGGATAAAAAAAACTAAAGGTAATGCTACTCAATGCCAGAAGTCTAAACCTCAAGATGCACACACACTCGAGGCTCTCCTCAGTATGGAGAAAATCGATGTCTGTGCAGTAACAGAAACCTGATTCAAGGCTCCTGAGAGCACCCCAGCACTACCAGGTTATAACTCATACCATGCTTTTCAGCCCCAAAACTCGGACCAAAGCACAAAAGGAGGGGGAGTATCTATATTCATGAAAGTTACCTACACCTCCAGGTTAGTGGCACTGCACAAAGCATCGGAAACCATCCATGTGCAACTAACAACGGGCAAAACTGTCTTTCAGTTTGTAGCCTGCTACAGATCACCCTCCCTTTCACAGGAACCCCACTTGGCATTCCTGAGAACACTGGAGAATATGAAGATCTCTCTAAACACTATGTTATTGGGTGACTTCAACTACCCAAACATTGACTGGGAAAACTACTCAAGCCCAAACACCCTCACCCAACGGTTCCTTGAATTTATAAACTCTAACGCGATGGAACAACTGGTCACCACTCCCACAAGAGGGAACAACATATTGGACCTGGTCATCACCAACATGTAGACTCTATGTTCCACACCAGAGGTAAACCCCTCATTGGTAAGATCAGACCATAAACTAATTTCCCTGGACATCCATATCCCATCCCCACCCCCAGCCAAGGAATTCACTGTATAGAATTTCTCAAAAGCTAACTTCACACTTCTCAAGACTGAGGTGGAATCCTTCAAAGCCCCCGGGCCAGAGGATAATACAGCCCAATCCACAAAATCCTTTACAATTGCATTCTATGAGCACCTTCAGGAATGCATGGATCGTGCTATCCCAAATAAAACCAAGACTCACTCCTCCAAAAACAGGAGACCTGTCTGGTGGACCCCAGCCATAAATAAGCTATACAACAGAAGGAGGAAGCTATTACATGACAGAGCAAAATCCCAAAAAGGGAATGCATCTCTGATCAGTATTAGCAAGAAACTACGATCCCTCATAAAATCATCAAAGGCCAGTTTCGAAAGAAAAATTGCCCTAGACACTAAAGATAATCACAAGGCCTTCTTTAGTTATGTCAGGAATATGGGTGGAAACTCCCAGATATGCTCTGAATTGTTGCATAACAGTACAAAATACACCGAACCTACAGACATGGCCAACATCCTGGCAGACAGATTCAGTGCTAACTTCTCCCCCCCTTCCCCCTCAAAGGAGCAAATGCCTATCCCACCTGAATGTAACCTCTCTGACATCACAGATGCACAGGTGAAAGCTGCCCTCTCCAAAGCAAAAAACACAGCATCTATGGGACCGGACGGTGTCCCAGGCTGTGTCTTACATGAGCTCCAAGAAGAACTGAACCCTCACATTAAGTCACTGTTCAAACTTAGCCTTACTACAGTATATGTACCCAAAGAATGGCGTACAGCTACAGTGGTCCCACTCCACAAAGGTGGCGTGACAACGGACCCCAGGAACTATCGCCCCATAAGCCCGACTAGTCTGGTCTGCCAAGCTATGGAGCGTATTATCATGGAACTCATAAACAAAGACACTGGGAGCCTCCAAACACTGGACCCTACCCAATTCAGCTTTGTTAAGGGCAAATCTTGCCTCTTAAACCTAGTTGATTTCTTTAAAACAGTTACCAAAGCCATAGATGAGGGTAAGGTAGTCCACACAGCCTACCTGGACCTCGCAAAAGCCTTTGACACAATACCCCACTCGGGCATCATAAATAAGCTTACCAGCTTAAATATCAACCCCTATATCACAAGATGGGTTGCAAACTGGCTCAGGGATAGAACCCACATGGTCAGAATCGCAGGTGCCACGTCCGAATTCAAACCAGTTACAAGTGGCATCCCACAAGGCTCAGTTCTGGGACCTCTCTTATTCGGTATATACTTCTCTGAGATTCAGGCTAACACAGGGGGACTATGGCTGACAAAGTTTGCAGATGACTGCAAACTGGGAGCCATAATCGACTTTCCAGCTGACACAAGCATCCTCCAAAAGGGTCTCACGAAGACGGATGCTTGGTGCCAGAACCATGATCTCAAGCTAAATGCTAAAAAGTGCATAGTCATCCCCTTTGGGAAAAACAAAGTGCCCACAAATTACCACATAGGTGGTAATCCATTAAGTACGGAAGAAGTAATTAGAGATTTGGGGACCAACATAGATAGTAATCTCTCCTTTGATAATCACATTGCCAAAGTGGTTAGAAAGACCTTCTATATAGCCCACCTTATCACGAAAGGGTTCGCATCTAGATCAAGAGAGGTCATTGTGCCCCTCTACTCGTCACTCATCAGACCCATAATTGAATACAGTGCCCCTTTTGGGATGTATCTTACCAGACTCCAGCAGCAACTGGAGAGACCCCAAAAGTACCTCACAAAGAGGATCATGGGCTACAAACAGATGTCCTATGCAGCTAGACTAAAGAAACTCCAGCTCTACTCAGTTGCTTACCACCTACTCAGAGGCGATCTATGCCGGATGTACAAAGCTATGTCTAACCCAGAATTAATGGACATGCTCCACCTCAAAAAATCCAAATCCCTTAGAGCTACACGCTCCTGGGACTTAAACCTCAGCACAAAAATAAATAGGACATGCTGGAGGGACAGATTCATTTCCCTCCCAGAGGCTCCCCTCACTCTGGAATAAAAAAACAATTCATGTTAGACATAGCCCCGCGCTGACCCTCTTCAAGCAAAATCTGGAAGCGTGGATGGGAAATTGCAAATTCACCCCGGGATCTCTTCTGAGTCCCTGCTCGACAGAGACACAGTAAACTAATCTTAAAGGGCTACCTTCTGTGACCTACTATACAGAGGCACAGTAGGCTAATCTAATAGGGAGGCGAAAGCAAAATACACTCGGGCTAGGCTTATAAATGCCCTAGGGCAGATAGCCTAATATCTACCTATGAACAGCAATATTTTCTTAAAAGGTCAATAATTTCTATGTGGAAAGGATCACCTGTGGGGACTTGTATGCCAGAAGTGAAGTGTGAAGCTGACTGCAGCTCTCATGAAGCATCAGATCTGCTTCCTTTTGAGGAAACAACAGGCCACTGAAGTTTTCTACAGTGACTGCTGATCTCACTCCAAGAAGCTGGTCAATCAGCAGTCAAAGTGTAGGTGTGTGGGGGACAACATTTTGTGAAGCTGGACGACTTGTATCCTAGATGGGAATTAAACCCAAAAAGGCTACCATAGCACTAAGAATGATGAATATCTATACCTCTTGGCCTCCTACCAAGTATGCAAGACCTAATGCTGAGAATATCAACACTTTGAAAAATTAAATGGGAACTGTGTCAAAAAAGAGCAAATTCTGTAAAGTACAGTTGTGTACACTTACCATAAATGTAGATGTTGGAGTGTATTCACTGTTGCAGTCATCACACTTGGGTTATCTGCGTGCAGGTAGCCCTCAGTTGGCCCAAATACCAGAGTTTTGGGATTTCTGAGTCGGATGCTGTTGCCTCTTCCATGACGTCAGGTCATCAGGGGTATAAAACATGCAGCCAATGCCATTACATCAGTTTTTCTTGCCCCAGATGTTAGGAGCCCCCAAAATATGAAGCAATTACATGGTGTGGAACACCTCCAGTAAAAAGTAAATACCACAGCGATAAGATATGGCCAAAAAGAGGATAGGTAGAAAGCATAGAACAGCCAGGGGGCTGGAGGGAGGGTAACCAGGACTGCAACAGTGAATACACTCGAACATCTACATTTATGGTAAGTGTACACAACTGTACTACATTCTTCACGTTTTACTATTGCAGTCATCACACTTAGGTTGATTCTCAAAGCTGAGGAAGGGTGGGGGCAGTCAAGAAGTATTAGGGCTGGCTAGCAGGCCTTTTAATACCGCTGTGGCAAATCCAGCTCTGGATTTAGAAAAGACAGGTAAGTGGTAATGCTTGGTGAAGGTGTGTACAAAACTCCAGGTTGCAGCTTCCAGGATGTCCGTGGTTGAGACTCCCCTGAGAAATGCTGTAGAGGTTGAGGTAGCCCTAGTGGAATGAGTTCTGATCCCCTGTGGGGTAGGTTTTCCATGGTGTTTGTAGCAGAAATGGATGCAGTGTGCTATCCATTTGGACATGGTTTGCTTTGAAATGGCCCTGCCCTCTGCCCCTCTAGCAAGGCTGACTAGCAGCTGGTCAGATTTTCTGAAAGGCTTAGTCCTTGTCAAAGTAGAACCTGAGCTGTCTCTGCACGTCCAAGGAGTGCAGGGTCCTTTCCCCTTTATTCTGAGGATTAGGGAAAAAGGTAGGTAAATGGATGGACTGGTTTAAAGCCACAATGGATCCCACCTTGGGCATAAATGATGGGTTAGTCCTGAGGGAAACCCTGTCAGCATGGAAAATAATGAAGGGTTCCACAGCCATTAGTGCGTGTAACTCGGACACTCTCTTCTTGCTTTGGCTAGAAATAAGGCTATTTTCCAATAGAGGAATTTTAACTCTGCTGTAGCAGCGGGCTCAAAAGGGGGAAGTGTGAGCGTCTCAAGTACAAAGTTAAGGCCCCAGGAAGGGTTGTGAGCTCTCCTCGGGGGTTTTAAATTTTTAGCTCCTCTCAGGATCTGTTTGATCAAAGGGTCAGAAAAGAGAGGCAGCTCAGTATTGCAATGAGATGGCAGAGGTATGAATCTTAATTAATGAGAAGGATAGGACTTTGTGGAGCAGCTCTGCTAGGTAATCTAGGATTTGAGGCAAGGTGGGCACAGCTGTGTCCTTTCCTTGAGACCGGCTCCAAGAACAGTATCTTTTCCACTATTCTGAATAGGATTTCCTAGTACTAGGCCTTCTGGCCTCAAGGATGGCATCCAGCACCTGTTTGCTGAGGGTTGCTGGTGGTGCATTCAGGGAATAAGCCAGCCTGCAAGGTTCAAGGTTTGCAGCTGAGGATGCAAAATCTGTCCCTCTTGCTGAGACAGCAGGGAGAGGGTCTGATGTAGCTGCCAGGGTGGCTCTGCTGTCAGACTGCATAGGAGTGGGTACCAGTGCTGGCGTGGCCAGTCTGGTGCAGTAAGGATTGTCCTTGGTCTGTCCTGTTTGATCTTGAGTAGTACTTTTGAGAGGAGGGGTCGAGGGGGAAAGGCATAAATTGAGAGGTTTTCCCATGTAAAGGATAGGGCATCCACTTTCCATGCTTGGCTGTAAGGATGTCTGGTGCAAAATTTGCTCAATTGATGGTTTTGTGGGGAGGCAAAGAGGTCCAACTCTGGTGTCCCCCACCTGTGGATTAGAAGTTTGAATAAGTTGGGTTCCAGTTTCCACTTGTGTGGGTCCAGTAGATTTCTGCTCAAGTTGTCTGCCAGTGAATTTTGTTTGCCTGGCAGGAATTGAGCTTGCAGGTGCACTTGGTTGCTCAAGGCTATGCTCCACGGGGCCATGGCCAACCTGCAGAGTGGGTAGGAATGAGTTCTCCCCTGCTTGTTTATGTACCACATAACTGTGGTGTTGTCTGTCTTTATCAAGAATTGTCCTGGAGGGATAAGGTCTTTTAAGGCTGTCAGAGCATTCTGCACAGCTAACATTTCTTTTTGATTGATATGCAGGTGAATTTTTTCTGGGCCCCATTTACCTTGAATGCATTTGCCTGCCATGTGAGCCCCCATGCATAGTCTGATGCATTTGCTGTCAGGGTTTGGGGGGGGGGTGAGTGAAAGAAAGTCTCTTGTTGTGGTTGCAAGCCTCTGCCCACCAAAGGAACTCTGCCCTTAGACAAGGAATGATAGGAATCAGTGTTTCCAGGTCCTAAAAATGTTGACATCAGAGACTTTTTAAGTACCATTGAAGTTTCCTCATATGCAGATTCCTAGACTAACTCTTGGCTGCTGTGAGTCCCGGGAGCTCCAGTGTCCATACTCATTCTTAGCAAACTGCCTGTCCTGCATTAGAGTTAAGAACCTGCCCTACCTGATGACCTGGATTCTTTATTTTAAAAATAGTACCTGCTGTCTCTTCCTATTCAAGGAATAGAGGCTAAACTCTGCCCGAACTCATCCCCTCAAGGAAGCAAGAAACTTAGCAAACTGCCTGTCCTGCATTAGAGTTAAGAACCTGCCCTACCTGATGACCTGGATTCTTTATTTTAAAAATAGTACCTGCTGTCTCTTCCTATTTAAGGAATAGAGGCTAAACTCCGCCCGAACTCATCCCCTCAAGGAAGCAAGAAACTTAGCAAACTGCCTGTCCTGCATTAGAGTTAAGAACGTGCCCTACCTGATGACCTGGATTCTTTATTTTAAAAACAGCACATGCTCTCTCTTCCTATTCAAGGAATAGAGGCTAACCTCTCCCCAAACTCATCCCCTCAAGGAAGCAAGAACGTATGTTATCTGCTATATGCAAATGTTACTTTGTCTAAATAATAAATGTATATATTACCCTTCCCTACCAGGATAGCCAGCAGCCTTACACCTCTTTTCTTTACCTCCTCCCCTTCCCCTCTCATAGCCTTTACTTGGCTTCACTATTTTTCTTATGTACTACCAGATCTACTCTTTACCCTCCAGGAACTACTGTAGTAGCATAATTTTTGCCCACTAGATGGCACCCTTTTCCCCTCTATATCTTTCCTACTGACTCATTAGAAATTCTTAGGAAATTGGTTTTTCATTACTTATTTCACTGTAGACCCACTTTAACCTTCCATATTCACTATAATTCACTTAACTACCCTACCTACTCTGACTATTATTAAACCTATTGCCTCCTTTAACTACCTCTACCTAAACTTACCTCTAATAGTCAGCATTCCACTGATTGTTTTTACAGGTTTTCCTCCTTCACTTGGCTCTTCCTGCTCCGTTCGCCTTGCGGGCTCACTCCGCTCCCTACCCTACCCCCATATCCCACCCACCCCAGTACATCTATGCTTATACCTCTCTAACCACTCCCACTTCCCTCATCATGAAATCCCATCCCACAACACATTAATGTTTTTCCATCTTATACATCACTCCTCCTACTACATTACATAACCTCACCTTCTTACTCTCCTCTCCCAACTTCTTCAGCATTATGCCTACCTCACCCATATCACTTCACCTCAGATCCCTACTTCTTTTCTCATTTCTTCCTTTCCTTCCCTACTTCTGTTCTCATTTCTTCCTTTCCTCCTCCTTCCCTACATCTTAACTGCCTATGAACATCTTCATTATTCTAACTTCCACCAGCCCACTAAACAAACATCCCTTCCTGCTCTACCATCCTCCCTGAAACACATACATAACATCTACTACCAACTATTTCCTTCCACAGTATCATAGAGTCACCCATATTACCCGTCAACACCACCATGTTAAGAAAGCACATAACATACTAAATCTTTCTCTCATTCACACATATAGACTACACCTTTACCTCCTACTAGATGGTGACATTCACCCCAACCTTGGCCCTATCATTAACAGCCCCACCTTCCCAACCAACCCCTGTCCCTCTCATACCCATACAAGGCCTCCTAACTCCCTCTTAGCCCACTTAAACATACACAGTATTAATAATAAAGTAACTCACATTCATGCTCTACTGGATGTACATAACTTTGACATTCTATGTTTAACTGAGACATGGTTAAAGCCATCTACCCCAGACTATGAAATCACCCCTCCAGGATATAGTATTTTAAGAGGGGATTGCCTTCACAAGAAGGGAGGGGGGCATAGCCTTAATATACAAAGCAGGGCTCCAACTTACACTACCTGATACATACCCTCCATCTGGTACCAATTCTGAAACTCTTTTTGCTAAGCTACAACTGAACACTTGTAAGTCCATCTATATTTTATGCTCATATCTTCCTCCAGGTAATACCATCAACTCCCTTGAAAATATCCTAAGCTGGCTGTCCACTAACTTTCCTCAAGAAACCATTGTGCTAGGCGACTTTAATATTGACTGGAATACCTGCAATTCTGATAACCCTACTAACCACATAAACCTACATGGCTTCTCTCAAACTATCACCTTACCTACTAGAATCCATAAACCCACCAACAAAGAATGGAGTTTGCAACTGGTCACCCTTAAAACACCTCCAACTAGAGGAAGCAGTGGCATACGTCAGTTCTAAGTTCCTTGAAATCCTAGACTACCATGCCCCTTCTTGTACCCTTAGGAATAGCACCAAAACTGCACCATGGTTTACAAAGGAAACTACATAAAAACTTTGCTAAGAAACAAACTTTGGGCCAAATGGCACTCTTCCAAAGACCCATCTGAGTGCTTAAAATTTAAACAGCTCAGAAACTCTACTAAAACTTCCATACTATTGGACAAAAAAAACTTCTTTCAACTTCAACAAGCCAACCAACAAAATCCTCAGAACTTTTGGTCAGGAATCAATAAACTCCTTTCATCCAGGCTGCTCTAAGACACCTATCTAAGACACCTATCCCATCCGGAACTACCCAAGACACTTCCAAACATATTGCTGACTCCTTTAATAACTTCTTTACTGAAGCTATCCAGTCACATGCTAACTCACTACCTTCTGTATATCCTCTACTTCACCCCCATCCTCCTATACCTCTCTACCCACTTTCCAACTCCAACCCATCCCTCATCTGTACCCTCCTTCAGAAACTCAAACCCTGTACCCCTTCAGCTGACCTCTTACCTGATAAGTATTTTCAAATAGCAGCCAAAGTTATTGCTTATCCTATCTCTGTCCTAATAAACAGGACCATTACAGAAGATACCATTCCATCTATCTGGAAAGTCTCACACATTATCTCCCTACACAAGGGTGGCAACTCAAAAGAACTTTCAACTTTTGCCCTATTGTCCTACTCTCGCCCACAGCTAAAATCATGGAAAAATACATCCACCATCAATTACTAGACCACCTTCTCCTAAATGACCTATTAGCCAGCTCTCAGCATGGCTTTTGATCCTTCCATAGCACCACTACTGCCCTCCTGTCATTTTCTGACCACATTAACAAAAACTTTAACAACTGTACCCGTCCTCTATCTTTATTGATCTTTCAAAAGCATTCAACATGGTTAACCATCAACTACCCTTGAATCTTCTCAAGCCCCTCTCACTGGATACTCAAGCACTACAGTGGTTCAAGTCCTACTTACATAACAGGCAAAAAGCAGTGCTTTGGGAAAAAACTATCTGCCCCTCTTCCTGTCACCCTTGGTGTACCCCAAGGATCTATTTTAGGCCCTCTTCTATTCTCCATCTTTATAAAAGATCCATTAGTATCCCTCAAGCTGTAACTATACAATACGCCGATGACTCCACATTAATAGCCTCAGCTACAGGGCCTTCTGAACTGCAGTCCCTTACCCAAAATGTCTTTGAGCTTGTAGAAGAATGTTTTTTTACAATGCGGTCTCCTCCTCAACCCAAAAAAGACTACTAATATTTACTCCTACACAAAAATCTACCGCATTTCACGTTTCTATTAAATCCAAAAACGACATAATCATATCTCCTGATGCTTCTACCAAACTCTTAGGAGTTACTCTTGACCACAGCCTTAACTATGATACTCCTATAAACTCCACAATAAAATTAGTTAACCGTAAACTAGGCTCCCTCTACAAAATTAAACCCTTCCTTACTCCCTCAGCCAGAACTACTATTGCCCACACCCACCTTCTCTCTACTCTCTTTTATGCCTCTCCTATATACACTAATCTATCTAAAACTAACCATAACATGCTTGCAATCTCCTACAATAGTATAGCCAGATTTTCTACCGGCTCCCCCTTTAGAACTCACCACTGCCAAAATCTGAATCAACTGGGTTGGCTTGAACTGCACAATCAGATTTTATTTCAACAACTAATTATTACCCATAAAGCCCTTTATTATCCAAGTAAAATACCAATTCTCACAAATCTTATCAGTCCATATAACAATCTTACAAATCTATGCTCAGCCAACAAACTACTGGTATCTATACATAAACCCTATAATAAAGCAGGTGATTCCCTCTTCCATAATGCAGTGGGTAAAAGCTGGAACCTACTTCCTTCTGGACTTACCTCTCTCTCCTCTACTACACTTTTCAAAAAGAAAAATTATATCTTACTAGCCCACTGGCTATATCCCTGTACTAACTCAGACTAAGAATTTTTCATCCTGTTATCATCTATTTCTTCCTTTGCTATTTCACCTCTACTCGGTTTTCACTTTAAGTCCACTACCTCTATGTCGGAATTATTCTACCCAAGATAGACATAATGAACTTCTCCCCTGTCACTCTGAGTTACTACCCCTCAACTAATTTTCTCCCAACTCTGTTCTCTTTAAACAAGTCTCTCCTGCTGCTCCTTACTTAAAATTTTGTTCCGGAATATCCCTCATCATTCTGAATACTTCCTTCCCACAGTGATTGGGAAAGAAAAAAAATAAATAAAAGAAAAAAAGGGGTGTCTTATTTTGTTCTACTTTCTTATATAACATATGCTTATTTACCTTGTAGCACATGTTTTGTATGACTAGTATCTTTAATTGAAGTTTAATGTTTTGAAACTGAATTTTTAATGTGCTGTTTGTTTTATGTGCAGCATTTCTCCCCGGGCCACTACTGAAAATGGAAATATATCCAGTTAGACTAGCCCAGTCAACAAATGTAAAATAAAATAAATATGGAATTAGTAGAATGCATGAGGCCATGAACCCTAGGGCTTTCAGTATTTTTCTTGCAGATAGCCGAGTCTTTGTGGCCATTAGTTTGAAGTAGTTTGTCAAATAAACCTGCTTTTCTGGAGTGAGGAATGCCATCTGTGGAGTTGTGTTCAAGCTTGGTCCCAGGAATACAATCTTTTGGCTGGACACCAGATGTGATTTCTTTTCATTGATGGTGTACCGGAGAGAAGTTAGAAGTCTCTTTACAAATGCCAGGTGGTGAAGTACCAATTCCTGACTGTCTGCCTGAATTAGGCAATTGTCCACGTATGGGTAAATTTGAATATTTCTCCGCCTGCCGTATGCAATGGCTGGAGCCAGGCACTTTGTGAATACCCTGGGTGCAGTATATAAGCCAAAGGGAAGTGCAGAGAACTGATAGTGCATACAGCCTGCACTGAAACGTAGATATTTCCTGCAAGATTCCCTTATGGGAATGTGCAGATAAGCTTCTTTTAAGTCTAGGGTGACTAGCCAGGAATCCTTGGCTAGCATAGGAAGAAGCTGTTGTAGTGTAAGCATTTTGAATTTTGGGACCACCAGGAAGGTATTGAAAATGGCTAGATCCAGGACAGGACGTGAAGAGCTCTCTTTTCTGGGCACCAGGAACAGTCTAGAGTAGAAACCCTGTCCCCTTTGCTCTACTGGAACAAGTTGAATAGCCCTGATATTTAGAAGAGAAAGTAATTGCTTTTGAGCCTCTGCTCACTGGTTTAGAGGAAGGTCTGGCAACCTGCTTGGGGTTCAGTGAGTGGAAGTGGAATCTGGGATAAAATGTTTAGAACCCATCGGTCCTGCATGCAGGGCGAGTTTTCCTCCTAGGGTTGCAAGTACTTGGGCATGGCTGGGAAGGATGATAGACAAGTCATTGTGAACTTTTTCCATAAGGGGGTGGCTTACCACTCCCTGTTTTTGAGGTGGGAGCACTCCATTGTTTAGATCTCTGCATACCCTGAGACTGTAGTCTTGGTGGTCCTGTTGCCCCTGGGTTTGGACTGAGAAGGTCTGGGAGGGACTGGAAAGGACCAGTTTTTTGAAGGCCAATGCCTACTGAATCTAGTTGGCTGTACCTATAAGAAGTCTTTAACAGTTTGCATATATTTAGCTTTTTCCTCCATCTTTTTAAAAACTTCTTCTGCTTTTGTGCCAAACAAATGTTCCTGGTTTAATAGAGCATCTAGTAATTTTACTTTGACATGGTCTGGCAAGATTTGTTCCTTCAGCCAAGCGTGCCTTCTCAGTACAGACTCAGTGACAGCAGCCCTAAAAGATGCCTCTAAGGCATCAAAAACACACTGCAAAGTATGTTTACTAACTTGGTTAGGAGAATGCATTAAGTCTTGCAAATCTTTATTTTCTGTACAATCTGGAAGCAACAACATTTTTTGTTTAATTAGTTCCATAATATGCTGCTGGTACTTCAACATGTGAAACTGGCAATTTAAAGCCCCGATGGCAAGAGCTGCAGAGGTATATACCTTCTTACCCAGTCTGTCTAAAGCTCCGGAATCCCTGTCTGAAGGGGTAGGGTTTTTGGCTGTAGTAGCCTTAATACTTTTAGGTTCCTGGGAAATGGTCTCTGGAGCCACAGTGGGATTCTTAAAGAGAAATTTGAGAGAGTCA
Organism: Protopterus annectens; assembly: GCF_019279795.1. Classification (NCBI taxonomy): domain Eukaryota; kingdom Metazoa; phylum Chordata; order Ceratodontiformes; family Protopteridae; genus Protopterus; species Protopterus annectens. Next base: position 289,398,003 of record NC_056727.1, on the reverse strand, counting down.
GGTAATCTGTACTACCTGTCAGGCTTTCTAGGAGCTGGTGGTAAGGTAACAGGAGTAAGACTGGATTCCATGAAGACATCATCTACAATATCCAGGAAAGGGGGTATAGCTAGAGGCCTGTGCTGAGGCAAGTCTAAAAAATCTCAGAGTCTCTTTTTGGACTGTGGGTAGTCCTGGCATTCTCAGCGGAAATGCTCTCCTAAGGTATGCAAGGTTTCACCAAAAGAAAAGCCCTCTAGAGGGGAGGCAGAGGGAATGGAATCCTCTGCATCTGAATCCTCATAGGTAGATAAGGGTTTGTCCTGGTAATCAGAGGGATCAGAGTCATTGGACTCATGGTTTGTAGAATCAGAAGGAAAATCAATTCTTTGCCTTTTAGAGGGTGGAGGCTGGCTTCCCCTAATTAAAGTTATAAGGTCTTCAGCCATTCTAAGCATTTGTTTCTGTGGCATGGGGGCTTGAGCATGCGCTTTGGTTGTTGGTTTTCTAGGCGTAGTGCGAACTCTGGGCCTGAGAAAATCAGTAGTTTTAGTAAGAAATGGAGTAGTCTGTTTAATACGAACATCAGAAGTTCGGAATACAACCTCAGAAGGCGGTGCCTGCATACCGGCTCCGGACCCATCCAAGGTAGAGACATCCGCAGGTTCCATAGTCGAAGAAGCATCTCACAGCACACTGGACTCCGAATGGGTCTCAGCAGAGGCCTGCAAATCTGTAGAAGCAGGTATCAGGGGCTGCGAAGGCGCCTAACTGAGTACCAGTGGACTGGGGCTAGCTTAACGGAAGCATTGTTGGCAGTTTTGGAACTATGAGGTCTGTCTATGTCTTTATCTTTACATTTTTTCAGAAGATCGGTAGTTGGATGGCTTATTGAAGCCATTTTGGAATACAGAGAATGAGAGCGAAAGAATTTAGTGACAAAGATAGCCCGACGACAAATAGTTTTTGGGCGTTAAACAAGGCACAAAACTGACAGCGAGGAACGTCATGGTCTGAGCCTAAGCAGGTGACGCAGTAAGAAGAAAAATCTCTGTGAGGTATTTGCTTTCCACAGGCAAGACCATTGTAAACTTTTTCTGACATCGGTTAGAGTAAGAAAAAAGGATCCCCAACAGGATACTTAACTTTAGAAGACTTCAGGTTTGAAACTCAAAAAACGAAAATTTCAGGTAGCAGCAGACCAGCACTTGTGAACTGCTTCTGCTTTGGGCTTCATTTAGTGGCAAGAAAAGCTGATGTAATGGCATCAGCCGCATGTTTTATACCCCCAACGACCTGATGTCATGGAAGAGGTGACAGCATCTGATGCAGAAACCTCAAGACTCTGGTATCCGGGTCGACTGAGGACTACCTGCAGGCAAATAACCCAAGTGTGATGACTGCAACAGTGAAACATGAAGAACATCTCACTGTTACATCATTAAATTGTTTTATGCAGAGTGATAACACCCCCTAGCACCTCCAATGTGGGGTGGGGCTGGGCCCTTCCACAAGCACCTATTAAGATATACCAGCTCTAAGATCGCTGCATCACAGAATAGAGTAGAGGAACACTCTGAGATGTCGCAGTCTTGTTTATTTAATTATCTTTGTATACTATGAAAGCATGTATGTGCACGCAAATTTATTTTTTCTTTACTTATTTTACTGACTGGGAAAGAAATTCCATGAAATACATTTAAAACAGTAACAACACTTAAAACAATAACACTACATTACACTAAATAAAATGTAAAATGCAGTTCAGTAAGTTTAACAAACATAATGAAGTGAAATAATAATAGCATAAACCGAAGTGCACAATTCTTACTAATAGTTAGTAAGATGACCTTAAAGGTTATCTTGAAACGAACATCCCTCATGGGAAATTGCAAGCTTATGGTGGAGAGTTTTTGTGTACTCCTGTGATCATTAGAGCTACAATGTCTAGAGCATTGGGCTACGGGATGGTATATCCTTGGCAAAGTGATCTAAGATGATGGGCCAAAAAAAGACTACAGAATGATCTTCATGACATTCTATCAAAGAATGACAGAACCTTGAATGGAAAAGGAATACAGGGACCACCTTCTGGATTCAGGACTTAGGCTGATGCTTGTTGGCAAGTGTCTGCTGGCTATGTGACCCACACAACTTGAGAAGCAAAATAGCAACTCACTACTAATGAAAGAGAACTTCTACAAAAGTCTTTCTGAAACTAGACTCCTCAATCATGGCTAGCCTTTCTATCGCCCCCTGCACACACCCACACCCAAGACAAGCACACTGTGAAGTTTATCCTCAAATGAGGTCTTGGGAGCTGTACAACTACAGCTTGTGCCAGCAGATAAAAAGGTTGCTTCAAAGTGCATGTGATTAGGAAGGAAGGAAAAGTTTGTCCACTGGTTGTACATATACACTTATCACCTATTCAGAAAAAGTTGCCATTCTGATGATCACAGGAAAAGCATATGACATGGTACTACCAAATGGCTATGCAAGCTCTGCTATGAGACTTCACACATGGAAAAATGAGTGCATCTACAATGGCATGACCTGAAGAAACAATATGCCTGATTCAAACCCAAATAGTGAACTATTATTACACTTCTGGGATGCTTGTGGTCTGTCCAACTATGTTTGAAAGAAAAAAAAAAACTGCTTGTAAGCATACTTGGTATCAGTGTATCTTAAGCCAAGGGTAGATATCAGATTCACTAGCACAGCATCAGACTTGCAGCTGGGTGTTCTGGACACTATGATCAAGAGAGGTACTGAGCTGTGAAATGATCAAAATTTGGTGATGAACTGGGTTAGACAGCTGTAGCTGTGCCTCCAACAAACTCAAGAAACCAAACATGTAGTAAGAATGTCCCAGGAAAAGCCTAGCAGGTACTTCTGTGTAGTAAAAGTTCAACTCCCACCTCCAGAAGTGTTTCCCATACATACTTATGGATGAGGACAAACAGGGGACACTGCTCAATACCTCAGTAGTTTAGGTAGTAGCAAAGCAGCTATGGCCAAAAGATGGTCAAGTGCTAGTCACAGTGGTGATGGTGCTAAACCAAAGACTCAGTGGTGGACAGAAGAAGTGAGGGAAGCCATCAACATATAAGAAAGAAGCTTTTGTACTGTGGTAACAATGAATGGGGGTTCTTCAGATGTAACTGACAGGTACTGGCAGGTCCTGAAGGCTCACTGGAGTTTGGTAAGGCTATGAAGAATGCCTTTTAGAAGCTGTAAACCAACACAATAATGGGAGTGCAGGGCTGGACCAAGAAACCAAACAAGAAAATCTGCACCACAGAAATGGACACCTGGGTATCATTCAGATCAAACGTCAATGACAAATGAAAAATATTTAGTCCAAATTATATATAAAAAAGCAAAATTTATTACAAGGTACAAGTAAAAAAATGATAAAAATAAATCAACTCCATTCAAAGATAGCAGCTAAGCATTTTTGTCCTACAAACTAATGGATTTTCTCAGAACTGCTTCCTTCATTGCAATCGATCTGTAATATAACTTGCTCAAAAAAGAGGATTCTGCCCATTTAAAGACACACCCCATATTATCAACATAACAAACAAATATCTCATTACAGCCAAATATTGTGTGTGCAATCAGTGTTTCATAAGAACTCATCTTGCAGGTACTGAATAAAATGTTTAAATAATTTAATCAGCCTTAATACTGCTACCACAAGTGAAAGACATAAAAAAATCATACCACAGTATTTGCCAAACAAATCTTGTGTTTCCTATATTTACATTTTTATAAATGTTCATAATTTGACTGCCCTAATCTCTAGTACTGGGACTATTGTACTACTTTCATTTAAACAAGGAGTTTCATAAGTGTTTAGTTTAAACAGCCAGAGGAGTTCCTTACATTCAAGTTTGTTCTCCAAAGTTCTACCTCTTACCTCAATTGGGACATTTTCTAAAATATAGAACACAACAAATGTGTTAAATCCTTTACAAGTAACAGAATGTTTACATAAAGGCTAAAAAGTGACCTACGTAAGGCACTAACTGGATTTTGAGTCTCCTGGTTCTACTGAGGCAGGGCATTCTTGAAATATGGCAGTTATCTGCAGCTGTATATGAAATGTCTCATGTTAACAAAAGAACTATCCTTTTTTTATGGCCTAGACAACCAATATTTGACTAGTAGCACAAGACATAAAGGGTCAGGTAGGGAAGATGGGCTTGTGTAGCTCATGCCAGCTCACCCATTCAGGACAGAAGAGAAAGAGCTTGGTTTGCTGCACAGACAACCCTTAAACAGGGTGGAGATCACCTATGGAAGAAACAAGGCAAGCTCATGTTGTACTGCTCAGCTGTGGAAGGCAGGTGCGGATGGAAACATACATATCACTCATGAGATAGCCATTTAATGGGAAGTGAAGGACAGGCCACTCTGCAGGTTATGCAGGATAGCCTGCTTCATACCCCTTGATTCTTGTTTCACAGAGAATACATGGGCAGACTGGATTGAAAAGTCATAAAGTCATAAAGCTCAACAAAACCAGAACATCTTAAACAAAACACAATGCACAGAACTCCTACTGACCACTGTAAATCACACACATACAGTCACAAAAACATGACATCTGAGATACTCCATAACAAGAAAATAACCAGGGTTAAAACTGAACCAAACCAGAAATGAAAGCTAGTACACACACTGTAACCAGCAGCCTCCAACATCAAGTCACTGACTCCAACTGTGAATAAAACAGAAAACTAGACCTCTAAACTTGGCAAGGCGTTTGGCAGAGCCAAGCCTACATGGGGTCAAAATCAGGGATATCTCAACTAGGTTAAAAGGGATTAAGAATAATTAAAATATAGCTATAGTACACATAGGAGTGAACTATCTAAGAAGGGCCTGTACCATGGATAACCAAAGGGAATACTATGGCATTATTAAGCATCCGACCATACCTGGAAAAATGAAAAACTTCCACAAAATGGCATATTAAAAATAACTAAACTACACACCGCACACAATGTCACAAAGCTGTATTTTCATCGGGTGTAAATGCTTTTGTTCTAAAACATGTAGAACTTTTTCAGAAACAGTTGTAAAGCTGGTTTACTCCATTTAAAAAGTCTCAATGGTGCCAAAGTGAGTTAGAAATCTTAGAGAGACATACCACAAAACATGCATAAATGGAAATAGCTAAAAATACATTCCAATAGCAGCCTTTCAATAAGAAATTGTAAAAACCATACCAGGTTTAGTAAAAATTAATAGAAATTGACTTGAGAAAAACAACAAATGAATCAAACAAGTATGTATACTGTATCCAGAATAAAAAAAATCAAATAATAGCATCCTTACCTTTTAGAATGGGTTTAATGCTAGCAGAATCATTAATATCTGGGGGAACTGTTGCATTAATAAGAGCTGCCGAAAACACCTCACACCGTTCTAATCGAAATTCTCAGTCTCCACCCCTAATAGGGACTGAGACTTTTTCCAAAATTGTAAAAACACATTTTCTAAAATCTTTGCGTACTCTAGAATGCTTAAAAAGGGCAGTAGTAGTTTGTGTTGTTTTCATAGCATACAAGTATTGATGGATTCTGGTTTTGAGAAGGCCAATTGTTTTGCCTACATAAAATGCAGGGCAGGACAAGCAGAAGGCAATATAAAGAACCCCCTCATTTCGCAATTATAGTTCCCGTTAACCATAATATGCTTTGGGTATCCTGTGACCAAAAAGTAGGAGCCTTGTAAGATGATCCTACATTGCTTGCAGGCCCCACAACTTTTCATTCCCACATTTTTGATGACTATGTTAAACACTTACTTGTTATTTTCCAACAAAAGTTTAAAGTTTTTACAGTTTTTATACACAAACCTGGGTTTTTGCTCTACCTGGTCCAACAACCCAAGGGTGCCAAAAATAGTTTTCCAATGACTGGCTACTGCTTACTGAAGGGAGAAAACATCCCTATTATACTGAATCACCATAGCTGGTGATAGGTTGTCATGTTTTGCTTCTTTGTGTTGTATAGAATGTGGGTTCTGTAGGTGCAGCCCATATTCGGTAATCCTTTTCTCCGATGCCCATTTAAACCACTCGTCAACCAACTTTGATGGGTAGCTGTGATCTTTGAATAAACCACAAAGCTGGAGTCCCCCCTCTCATAATACAATATCGTCTGACACTAACTGCCATAACCTCATAAACTGACCCGTTACTAGGTTTCTTTTCTGCCACATGGGATACTGGCAAAATGGAGGTATGCAATGAAAAGTTTCTTTCCTAAAAATGTTAGATTCATACCTCCCACAAACATTGCTCTCAATTACAGTAACATCAAGGAAATTAATACACGGTAATAAATATCAGTGGTACTGAATGTAGCATTATAAGACCATGGAACACAAACGACCTTTGAATAATGATTATTTAGATATCATAGATTTGGTAAACTTCAACAGGTACATAAATCTGAAACACTGTCAAATCAGTCATAGTATTCAAAATTATAATGAGAGACAGCAAAAGTACTGTACATTTACAAGAAAAGAAAATGCATTTATCCTTCCCCTTCCACTTACATAAAACAGTGGTTCCAGATCCTGCCTATTAAACAACTGCACATTTAGGTGGAGATGGCTACAGTGAACCAATAAAATTATCTAAATACCACAGCTTCTTACAATCTATAACCACAAGGCAACAATTACAAACTACATTAAAGATGTCAGTAAAGTACAGTTTTGTACCTACCATAAATGTAGATGTTCGAGTGTTCACCCTGCTGCAGTCGTCACACTAGGGTTATCCTGTCATCAGGCGGTCCCGCAGTCGGCCTGAATTCCAAAGTTTTGGTCCGGCGTCGGTTGCTGTCGCTTCTTCCCTGGCGTCAGTGCACCAGGGGTATAAAAGAGGCATCCAACGCCATTTTCTTCAGTTTTTCTTGCCCCAGATGTCAGGTGCCCCCCCCCAATAGGAGGTCACTACATAGTACCAATAATAAAAGTGAAGCACAAACAAAACCATAGCTCCAGCTGTAAGCAAATACACCACAAAGGTTGTAACAGATATAAAGGCATAGAAGGATTTCAGTTAGATCAGAGGGGATGGAGGGAGGGTAACCTGGACTGCAGCAGGGTGAACACTCGAACATCTACATTTATGGTAGGTACAAAACTGTACTATGTTCATCGTGTTACCCTGCTGTAGTCATCACACTTTGGTAGAATCCCAAAGCTAAGGATGGGAGGTGGAATCAAACAGGGTTAGAAGAGGCTAGAAGTCCCTGCAAAACTGCAGTGGTGAAGCCAGCTCTAGTCTTAAGAGTATAGTGGTAAGTGATAGTGTTTGGTGAAGGTGAGTACTGAACTCCAAGTTGCAGCTTCCAGAATATCCTTGGTTGGCACCCCCCTGAGGAAGGCTGTAGATGTAGCTGCTGCCCTGGTGGAGTGGGGCCTTATGCTAGCAGGGACTGGTTTTCCATGATGGGTGTCGCAATGTCCTATCCACTTTGAAATGGTCTGTTTTGAGATGGCCTTTCCTTGTGATACTGTAGCATAGGATACAAAGAGCTGGTTAGATTTTCTGAAAGCCTTAGTTTTATCCAAGTAGTAACGTAGTTGCCTGTGAATGTCCAAGGAGTGCAGGAGTCTTTCTCCTTTGTTCTGTGGATTTGGGAAAAAAGTGGGTAAATGGATGGTTTGATTTACAGCCAGCATAAAGGAGGGGTTAGTTCGTACAGAGACTCTGTCCTGATGAAAAATGAGGAAAGGCTCCACTGCCATTAGTGCCTGTAGCTCTGAGACTCTTCTGGCTGAAGTAATTGCTAGCAGCAAGGCAGTTTTCCATGATATAAACTTTAAATCAGCTGAGAAAGCTGGCTCAAAAGGTGGTAGCGTAAGCTTTTCCAGAACAAAGTTGAGGTCCCAAGTTGGCGTGGGTGCTCTCCGGGGAGGCCTTATGTTTTTGGCCCCTCTGAGGTACTGCCTTAGAAGTGGATGTGAAAATAAGGGAGGATCCATGTTGTAGTGAGCTGAAATAGCTGAGGCATGGATTTTAATAGATGAAAAGGAAAGTCCTTTGTGTAACATCTCAGTTAAATATTGTAGAATCTGAGGTATGTCCGGCTCAAGGGGATTTTGGCCTTTAGCTTGGTTCCAGGCACAAAATCTTTTCCATTTGTCTGAGTAGGCTTTCCTGGTGCTGGGCCTCCTGGCCTCCAGAATGACATCCATAACAGCTTGTGATAGAGGAGATGGCTGGTTGGTTAGGTGATTTGCCATGCAGCCAGATTTAAGGTCTTGAGCTGGCTGTGTAGAATCTGACTGTCTTGCTGTGTGAGCAGATGAGGAAGTTGTGGTAAAATCCATGGTGGGTCGTGGGCCATGTTCCTTAGTAGTGGGTAACAGTGCTGGCGTGGCCAGTCTGGGGCAAGGAGTATCATTTGTGGTCTCTCCATTCTGACTTTCAGTAGCACCTTTGTTAGAAGGGGCAGTGGAGGAACGGCATATACTGTCAACATTTTCCAACTGAATGAGAGTGCGTCCACTTTCCTTGTGCAACATTTTGGTAGCTGATAGTTTTGGGGGTTGGCATGTCTGGGCGGCCCCATTTTTGAGTTATCATTGCAAATACTTGCGGATCCAGTTTCCACTCGTGGGGATCCACGATGTTTCTGCTTAGGTCATCTGCCAATGTGTTCTTTCTTCCTGGCAGGAATTGTGCTTGTAATTGAACTTGGTAAGTCAGTGCTGTGTTCCACAAGGTCATTGCTTGCCTGCATAGAGGGTAGGAGTGTGTACCCCCTTGCTTGTTTATTTACCCAATTACTGTGATATTGTCTGTCCTTATAAGTTGTCCTGGATGTAAGAGGTCCTTGAAAGCTGTCAGAGCATTCTGTACAGCTAGCATTTCTTTTTGATTGATGTGCAGATATCTTTGATCTGTAGTCCATTTGCCTTGAACGCACTGTCCTGCCATATGTGCTCCCCAGGCATAGTCCGATGCATCTGTTGTCATAGTTTGCCTGGCTGGGGGTAAGGTGAAAGCCTGACCCTTGTTGAGGTGACATGCCTGTGACCACCATAGAAACTCCTGTTGAAGGCAGGGAATGAGAGGTATCATTGTTTCCAAGCTGTGGCTGTGTTGAGTCCATACACTTTTCAGGTATCATTGTAATTTCCTCATATGCAGTTTTGCAAATGGTATTAGTAGTATGCAAGATGCCATGCATCCCAAGGCCTGCAGAATTTTTCTTGCAGGGAGTTGGGTCTTTGTTGCCATTATTTTGAAGTATTGAGTTAGTTGTAGTTGCTTGTCTGGCGTGAGATAAGCCATCTGGGCCGTTGTATTCAAGCTGGCACCCAGGAATGTCATGTTTTGTGAGGGCACTAGTTTTGATTTCTTTTCGTTTACTGTGTATCCTAGGCAACTTAGAAAGGTGTTTGACAAATGCCAGATGTTGTAAGAGAATGTCCTTGCTTTCTGCTTGGATGAGGCAGTCGTCCAGGTATGGGTATATTTGAATTCCTCTTTGTCTGCAGTATGCAATTACTGGTGCCAGGCATTTTGTGAAGACCCTAGGCACAGTAGATAAGCCAAAGGGAAGTGCAGAGAATTGGTAATGGGTTGAACCTGCAATGAAACGGAGGTATCTTCTGCAATTCTGTCTGATAGGGACAAGCAGGTATGCCTCCTTGAGGTCCAACGTTACTAGCCAAGCCTTCTTGCCCAACATGGGAGGAAGCTGCTGTAGTGTTAGCATCTTGAATTTGGGTACTTGCAAGTAGGTGTTTAGAATTGAAAGGTCCAGAATGGGTCTCCATGCATTGTCCTTTCTGGGGACCAGAAAGAGTCTTGAGTAAAATCCTTGGCCTTGCTCCTGTGTAGGCACCAGCTGAATGGCTCTCATGTCCATGAGAGCTGCAATTTGTTTTTGTGCCTCTGCCCATTGATTTTGTGGCAGGTTTGGCATTCCTGTTATCCTTGGCAAGGTGTGAAAATGGAATCTGTATCCTTGTGAGATAATGTCTAGGACCCATTTGTCCTATGTGATGATGTGCCAGTTGTCTGCAAAAAATGCTAATTTTCCTCCCAAAGGAGCTGCCAAGAGAGTTTTGCTTGGCAGTTTGAGGGTTAAGTCATTGTGTTTGTCTTCTAGTAGTTCGGGACCTGTCTTCTCCTCCCTTCTGTGTTGCAGTGCCTCATTGGCGAGGTTTGTAAGGAGTTTGTGCTTGACCTCTGCCCCTTGGGCGTCTGTATTTACCCCTCTGTGGCCTGTCAGAAGCTGGAAAGGACCAATTTTTTGTTGGCCAATTTCTGCTGAAGCGAGGGGGTTGTACCTGTAAGAAATCCTTGACCGTCTGCATAGACTTTGCCTTATCCTCCATTTTCTTTAAAACCTCTTCTGCTTTGACACCAAATAAGACATCCTGCTGTAAAGGTGCATCTAGTAATTTTGCTTTAACATGATCAGTCAGAGTTTGTTCCTTTAACCAAGCATGCCTACGTATGACAGACCCAGTAACAGCTGCTCTACAGGAAGCTTCCAAGGAATCAAATCCACATTGTAAAGTATGTTTGCCCACCTGTTCAGCTGCATGCAACAGATCCTGCATTTCCTTGAATTCAGACTGTTGAGAGTGTGTGCTCATCTTTTGTTTTAATTGAGACATTAGGAATTGCTGATATTTCAGCATGTGAAATTGACAATTTAATGCTCTCATAGCTAGAGTAGCTGAGGTGTAAATCTTCTTCCCCCACCTATCTAGTGCTCTAGAGTCCCTTTCAGAGGGCACAGGATTTTTAGCCATAGAAGCCTTAGCCCCTTTGGGTCCCTGGGAGATTGTTTCTGAGTCAGCAACAGGGCTTTTGTAAAGGAATTTGTGTGAATCAGGCACTCTATAATATCTGTCTGGTTTGGCTGAAGCAGGAGGCAGAGAATCTGGATTTAGACTAGATTCTAAGTAAACATCATCCACAATGTCTAAAACTGGAGGGATAGCAAGTGGTCTGTGCTGGGGAAGTAAAAGAAACTCTGAGCCTTTTCTTTGAGTCGGAGTAGTCCTGACCTTCCCAGTGGAAATGTTCCCTCATGGTATGTAAGGTTTCCCCAAAGGAGTAGTCTTCAGGGGGAGATGCTGAGGGAATGGAGTCTTCGGCATCAGAATCTTCATAAGGGGGAAAGGAGTAATCCTGTTCCTCAGAGGAGTCTGAGGAAATAGAAACCTGATCAGAGGAGGCATAATCCTCCTCTTGTTTTGGCCTTTTGTCTGGGGGGGGGGGGGGTTGGGAGCCCCTGATCAGAGTAATCAAATCTTCAGCCATCTTAAGCATCTGTTTCTTAGGCATGGGGCCTTGAACTGGAGACTGATGTACAGTCTTTTTAGGTTTTAAAGGAGTCTTAAGCTTAGCATAAGATTTTATGGTGAGAGTAGTCGGTCTAAAGACACCTTCTGTAACCGAAGGTGTTTCCACAGCACCGGCTTCTCCTTCTGTAATGTTGTTGGTAGGGCCTAAAGGAAATGGCTGTATCGGCCTAGTACTCTCTGATAGAGAATCCGAAGCGGTCTGGGGTTCCAATTCTGCGGTCATCAGGGGCTGCGTAGGTGCCTCACTGAAAACCGGAGAACCGGCGACAAGCCCAGCCGAGGCCTCGGAGTCTGGCTTGGATCTAGGCTGCCTGTCCTTATCTTTGCGTTTTTTATGCACGCCGGTAGTCGGTTGCTCCAACGGCATAGTGTAATTAAATTTCCTACCGAAGTAGTGTCGAGCGAAATCAAAGCTTCGCTTTATACTTCGCTTATTGAACCTAGCACAAAACCGACAACCAGTGACGTCGTGGTCTGGGCCTAGGCAAGGTATACAATAAGAATGAAAGTCCTTATGAGGTATTTGCTTCCCACAAGAAATTCAGTTGTTAACTTTTTCTGACATCGGACTGAGGCAAGAAAAGGTTCCCCAACGGGGTACTTAGCTTTGAAGACTTCGGACTGAAATTCGATTCGAAAATCTCAGTTGTCGGCCGACCGGCACTTGCGAACTGCTTCTGCTTCGGGCACTGCGCGGCACAAAATACTGAAGAAAGTGGCGTTGGATGCCTCTTTTATACCCCTGGCGCACTGATGTCAGGGAAGAAGCGACAGCAACCGACGCCGGACCAAGACTTTGTAATTCAGGCCGACTGCGGGACCGCCTGACGACAGGATAACCCTAGTGTGATGACTGCAGCAGGGTAACACGATGAACATCATCTGAATACTTTACACGGTTACTCTTTAATACAAAAACTTCAGAACACAAATTATGAAAAGGTTGTAAAATGCAGTCATAAATTAAACATTCGCACATATCACAATGACTTTATTAAAACTTAAAACAAAATTATGTGCAAATAATACAGGTGATGTGAAATAAATGTACATTTATTTTTCTTTTTTTAAACATCTTTATTAAATTGTCACTCAAAATACAGGCACAAACACATTAAAAGAAAAGAAAACAAACCATACCCACACTTTTCCAATTACAAGCATACATTACAATTGCTTCCTTTATAACAACTTTCAGTTTCCCTTAAACCTTACTCCTCTTCCTGATCATTATTCTGCATGTACAGTTCCCAGAAATTCTATTTACTTCTAAACAATTTGTTCCTTCCCTTTTCTAAAGATAACTCTTTACAGTTCTTTTATCTCGTTTACAGTATTCAATACTCCAAATACAGTTGATTTAGACTTTGGTTTCCATTTTCTAGTAATTACTTTTTTTGGCATCCAGCAGAATTACACTTAAGGCCTTACTATATCTAAACATTTCAGAGTCAGTGTCTCAGTTCAAAAGAATAATTTCCTTAGTTACAGCCATTTGCTTCCACAATATTTCCGACAAGAGTACTCTGTAGGAAAAGTTTAAAAATGGACAACTCACTACACTCTATTAAACATGGTCCCAGTCATCCTTTCCTTCCACACCATACCTAATATTTGCGGTTTACCTGAGGAAAAATTCTTTGGAATCTACTTGATGAAGAAAAATACCTACGCAAACGCTTCCAGCAAAAATCCTAAACCTTCTAGACTTTACTGAATACTTGGGAGCTACAAATGTCCTCCCAGTGTTCCCGTGTAAACTGCTTTTCCAGTCTCTCTTCCCAGTCTTTTCTAACCTCCTCCGACTCATACATATACAGTACTTTACATGCCCTACCAATTATCCCCTTTTTAACAGCAGCTACTGCCCTAGGTTCAACTAAAAACTATATTGTGGTCTTTCACTTAGGACTTTGCTATCCATTTCTCTTTGTCTATACTCAATATCAATCCCTGATAGGGAAGGCAGTCTCTAGCCTGCAGTCCAAACTTCTTCTTGGCCTCCTTCAACTCTATGCCTTTTCCCCTCTCTAATTATTTGTTCCTAATACCTTGGATTCTTTGCCAGTTTTCTCCCGTAAATTCCACCCCCCTCTTGCTTTTTTGTCTGTACCCTCCCCCAGTTGTGGTCATCCCTGTTGTCAAAACCTCCTTTCTCCATTCCCATATTGGCTTAGTTTTTAGAATACTTTCTGCCACTTTATGAACAGAATATTATATACATTATTATTCTCCTTAAGGATTGGATTCTGCATCGAAAATCTTTTGAACTCCCCCTCCCTGCTTCATTATCATCCCTTTTCACTTTGACTTATATAACCCTCTACTTGTGTTACATATATGATCCCTAATTGTCTAACTCTAGAATCTTCCTTCCAGATCAGGTAATCCTATACCACACTGTTCTAACAGAAGGATCAACTTATCCCTCATAGAATTTATCTAGGACAGAAAGAGGGCAAGAGCTATCAACTCTAATTGTCCACAACTTCTCCTCTGGTTGATAAAAATATGCCTTATCTATATAATACTAAAGAGACTAAACATTTTCACTGCATGTTCATAGGTTGGTACTAGGCTATCAGCCCTAGGGCCTATACAAGCCTAGCCATAACAATTCCCTGGCTATTTCTTCCCGCACTATTTACTTCCCTGGACCCCTATCTAGCAAGGCGACTGATGTGATCCCTGGGGTGAATTTCCTATTTCCCATCCAATCATCAAGGTTCCTTTTGAAGAGAGCCAAAGAGGTGCTCTGCTTGACATGTATGGGCAGTCTATTCCAGACTCTGGAGAGTCTCTGGGTCAGGAACCTACCCCTCCAGCACATTTTGTTCACTGTGATCACAACGTTTAGATCCCTGGAGCATGTGTTTCTGAGGGATTGGGACTTCTTTAAATGTAGCATATCCAGCAACTCTGGGTTTGACATGGCCTTGTATGTTAAGCAGAGATCGCCTCTGAGTAAATGATATGTGACAGACTATATGTGGAGTTTTTTTAGACTGTCAGCATACGGTATCTGCTTTAGGCCTGTGATTCTTTTAGTGAGGTATTTCTGTGGCCTTTCCGGTTGCTGCAGATGTCTTGAGAGGTACATACCAAACGGGGCATTGTATTGTACAATGGGTGTAATGAGGGATGAGTAGAGTGGGACAATGACCTCCTTTTTTCTGGATGAAAAGCCCTTAGTGATGAGGTGTGCCACATAGAAGGATTTCCTGACTGTTGTGGCGATGTGGTTATTGAAGGCGAGACCACTGCCCATCTGTGTCCCTAAGTCTCTTATCACACTTTCAGTGTTTAGTGTACTGCCACCTATGTGGTAATTCACGGGTACATGTTTTTTCCCAAAGGGGATAATTATACATTTCTTGGCATTGAGCTTGAGCCCATGGCTCTGGCACAAAGCATCTGTTTCTGTAAGGCCCTTTTGTAGGATATCCACATAACTTGGGGATTCAATAATGGCTCCCAGTTTGCAATCATCTGCGAACTTTGTTAGCCAGAGTCCCTTAGTGTTGGCCTGTACTTCAGAGAAGTAGATGTCAAACAAGAGCAGTCCCAGGACTGAACCCTGAGGTACTCCACTTGTCACTTGTCTGGAGCTGGATTTGGAATCAGCTACTTTTACAGTGTGGGTTCTGTCAGTAAGCCAGTTGGCAACCCATCGAGTGGCGTAGGGATTAATGTCCAGCTTAGTAAGTTTATCTATGATTCCAGAGTGGGGGATGGTGTCAAAGGCCTTGGCGAGGTCCAGATAGGCTGTGTAGACCACCTTACCCTTTGTCCACGGCTCTGGAGACTGACTCGAAGAAGTCAATCAGGTTCAGGAGACAAGATCAGCCCTTCACAAACCCAAACTGTGTGGGGTCCAGTGTTTGAAGGTTGCCAATGTCTTTGTTTATAAGTTCCATGATGATACGTTCCATGGCTTTACAGATCAGGCTCGCCAGACTGATGGGGCGGTAGTTCCCGGGATCCAAGGTGGATCACCCCTTGTGGAGTGGGATAACTGTAGCTGTGCATCACTAGGTGGGCACAAAGCCTGAGGTGAGGCTATGATTAAACATGCCACTTAGGTGAGGTGCCAGTTCATTTTGTTGTTCATGTAGTACACAGCCTGGGATGTCGTCTGGTCCCAGGGATGCTGTATTCTTAACTTTGGAAAGTGCATTTTTTCCCTGTGTGGCCGTTATTACCGGAATTTCACAATCTTTCGGTACTGAGATGGGCCCTTTAGGGGGTGAGAGGGGGGTGACGTTTGCACAGAATCGATCTGCCAGGATATTGGCAATATCCTTGGGATCAGTACATTTAACGCCATTCTGTTGTAGCTCAGAGCAGATCTGAGCATTGCCATTTAGATTCTTGACATAGCTATAGAATGCCTTGTGGTTGTCTTTGGAATCTTTGGCAATTTTATTTTCATAACTAGCTTTGGAGGATTTTATGAGGGATCTCAGCTTCTTACTGACGCTGGTAAGGGAGTTTTTTGCATCCTGGGATTTTCCTCTGTTCTGCAACAGTTTCTTCCTTTTACTGTAAAGTTTTATTGGATGAAAGCGTCTTGGTTCTACTGGGGATGGCACGATTTATGCACGACTGGATGTGCTCGTACAGTGCCTTAGTGTAGGATTCAGCAGTCGAACTTTCAGTATCTTATTATCCCTAAACAAGAGCTTCCAGTTTCTCAGTTTCTGTACTATCGTCTGTGTAGTCTCTTCCTACATATCCTTAGAGGACATAACAGAAGGATTGTTAATCCATTCTCGCAAATACTTCATCTTACGTGCCCATAAATATAAATTATTGCTAAACCAAGTCATGAATGGGTATGTAATTTACATCTTTATTTTACCTTACTTAATTTTATAGCCCATACTTAATCTTATATCCCAAAGAACTTGAGACTGTCTCGAAACAATCCATATCACTGAGATGTCCTTTTCTGGAGATATCAACTACAAAAAATATCACCTGCAAATACAGGCAACTTTTCTTGAATTTGTGAGTTAATTATTTTCTTTGCCAAAGGCTCTAAATTTAAAGCAAATATCAAGTGGGACAGAGGACACCCAGCTTACTCCATCAAATGCTTTCTCTGTATCAAGACCCACCAACAGCAGTGGTATTTTCTTAAATTCAGCTTCCTTCTAGAACATCATTGTACTATTAACGTTGTCAAATGTTTGCCTTCCCTCTACAAAACCACACTGATTGATATCTATAAATGTTGGCAACACCTTTGCCATTCCTTTAGCTAGTATAAACAGAAATGCTTTATGATTATGGATTAAAATTGAAATGGGTATATATGAGGCTGGGTCCGATGGGCCTTTACCTTTTGAGTAATACAGCTGTGACATCTCTCCTCTGGGCCAGTAATCAAGGAGCCTCAATCCTCATCACAGATACCAGCGAGGGATGTTCACTTGGAAAAAAGTCAGATACACACAGTACTTCCACAGATGCAGCTCTCTGCACCAAGCACAATTTCCCTTAAGTGCACACAGGGAACACAATTTGCCCTGGGGCTGGGTTTCCATCTCTCTCTCTCCAAGCCCCAAATAAGACTCCCCATTGACACAGCTGTAGAGTTAAGTCCTCAGCCAAGTGTTCCAAGCAAGGTACTCCACCACCCTCTCTGAGGAATCAGTGCTCTGTGCCCTGCTCCAAGTAGTTGACACACACACTCTGAAATTTGATTTTCACAGACACACACACATACACACACATCTGGGAAAGGCTGGCACACATTTATTAGCTATACCTCCCTCTGCCCAGACTATAAGGTAGGTACTGCCACCAGAACACTCCAAAGCCAGCTATTCTAAGGCTGTTACAAGGGTACTGAATTACACTGAGTAAAATTAATACTAATACAAATGGTAGTGTTTGACCAATGCAACAGGGCTTTCAGGGGCGGCCACAGTGTCAACAAATAAATATAAGTACTCTCAAAGATTAAAATATTCTCTGAAAGACCAGCCATAATGAAACATTTAAATATATTTAATAATAAATAATACAAAAACATGAAAATACTAAATATCTATTTCCAATAAACATCAGAGTTTCAATCACAGGAAATATTAAAAATAATACGGAATGATAGATTCACACAGATACAGAAAAACAGTACTTAACTAATCTCATTATATTTTTCTGACTGATTTAAAGAATTACTATTCCCTGGTTACTAAAGCAAGGCAAGATGAAGTGATCCTTGTCAGGTTTCAAAAACAGACTGTCCTGAGACTTTTCTGTCTCATCTAGTATAAAAATATAATTTCAGTGCTGGATTACAGAATGACATCCCATACATCTGGTCATCTGACTTCTGGTTTCCACACTACCCCTTTAATAAAAACTGAACCAAAAGCTAGCACATGTGTCATAATACAGACACAGAGTGCTTTGCTAAGATGTGTTATAGCATCTGACAGCTATAGAACTATTTCAAAAATGTCCACCCTTCCAGGGCAGCAATTAGTTCACCCTAAGGTGAATACAGTAGGAGTCCTAGTCATAGCTTTCACAGACATTTTGTCTCTGGCTGCAATCAGAACTCTTAAAATCAGAAAACAGCTAAAAAAATCTGCAGGTGCTCCTCCTCTTGTGCTGTGACATTCCCATTATTCTGCAATACTTTAAGCTTTGTCAGCTCCTCTAAATAATTCTTTTACTTCTTAACCATATATCACTCCCTTTTATTTCTATGCTATTTTTAAATTCCATTTTCATTCTATCCCAAGCACTAGCTATTCTGAAGAAATGTCTATCTTCCCTAATAACTCTCGAGTAATTTACATTACACATTCCTTGAATTATTCTTTTTTAACAGGTTGATGGGAAAGTGTGAATGTCTGATTTTTATTTCATTGTCCTGCATCTTTAATTTAGTCAGCGCATGATCTGAATAACTATTGGAACTGTGTCAAAACATTTGATTAAATACAAATGCTACTGTGAAATATAGTTTCAATCAAGTTTAGCCAAGTTAATGTACTTTTGGAAATATGTAAATTGAATTCCTACTACTCAATTCTTATCTTCTGATTATTTCTCCCAAAGTTCTTTTAATCTCCATAATAGAAGTTTTAGACAGAATACATACCAGCATAATCCTCCTCCTCTGCCGAGGATCTGAATTCTAAAGAAGTTCAGATTAGTAAATGGGTAAAAGTACTCAACTCAAGGAATGGATTACTTTGGAAATGCAAGTTCTTGTGTGAAGACTACTCAGCATTTTTTTTTTTCATTTTGGTTACAAGTCAACTGAATCACTACTCAGGATTTTTAATTTTTATTGGTTAATAATGTAGCTGTTGTTTCTCATCTCCATTTGAACCACTGCCACATTATCAAGACTTTTTGCTTTAAAGAGAACATTCAAACAAAAAAAAATAAAAAAAATAAATAAATACATTGATTTTCAGAATCCCCCACCACTTGCTACAAACATGCAGATCTATGTATTTTTCAAAAAAAAAATAAGTTTAGCTCTCATACAGCTGCACTCTCACAGACATTCCATGATCTAAAATTAAGGTTACCCATGATAAAACACACATTTTCAAAATGTTTTCCTACTTACACTGATTATCTGTTCTTTTTTATCTCTACCTACTTCCCAGAAGTGAAAAATAGGGTGCATGCATGCTTTCAGTAAAAATTAACTTTGCCCTAAGCAAAGGTGTCCTAGGTAGCTTTCAATAAACAAAATTATGCACTGTTATATTAAATGCATTAAATAATTAAGGCTGCTTTGGAGGCAACTACTTTATATCTTACTCACCTTCCACAGTTTCAAACATCATTTTGAATTGAGCTCCTTGTACCTTTAAATACTAATTAAATTGCTCCTGGTACATTTCTCTCAGTAAAGGGTATTCAGACCACTAATAATTCACTGTTTACACCTGCAGACAGTTCTCCTCCAAGTAAAAGCAGCTGGTAATCAGGAAACAATAGCCAATAATTTTGTAGATGCAATCTTAGTAAATTCCACTAACAAAATGCTGCTCAGATTTCTCAAGGCTAATTGCTTACATATGTAGACTTTGTTTCTCTCACTAACAGCAGGTAAAGAATAGCTAATGACTTTGCAATTACAAGAAAAGTGCCATGTTTCAAGCCTTTCATCATTGTGGCTTATGTTTTAAACCTATTTGCTTAAAAATACTATCTACAGCTTAAACCAAGAACATTAATCTAGATATTCCCCAGTGGAAAAACAAGAGTTTATCTTAATTCTATATATATATAATGGGATCATTACAGTTTTACATCCAACACCCCAGCAGCCTAAGATTACAATTTTAACTTACTTCTTTCCGGCCTTTCTTACATTGTTACATACCATCTCCTGGATACATTAGAACTAAGAAAATTAGTTTCCTGCTTTAACATCTTTAGCATATGCAACAGTCATTGTAAGACTCCTCCACCTCCTATTTAAAATACCTCTGACTGCACCTTATTCAAAACTGCTTTATAATATAAATTTCAATTTATGTCATGAACATTTTATACAAATATTAAGAACAAAACTATTTCAGTTGCAGTCACTTTTTTAGCTCCTTCAGTGTCCATCTAAACATTAATAACAAAGTGGGGTATATCATTTTCAGTTAAGCCACTACTTTATCACAATCAACAAAATAAAGTCACATTTCACATTCTAATTGTATATCTACTGGGATTTATGCTTTACAATCGCCTACTTATTCTCTAATGTCGCAATGTTGCTGGTTTTCCCCCTGATCATCTCTATCTTCCATCACCAGTCTCTGGTTCAAATCCTAAATACTCCTGACTCTTCTAGTCAGCTTTTGTTTTTTTCTGCTGCTCAAGCACATTCCTTTGGAACAACAGAAAAGGTCTCATTGGCAAAGTATCTCTTTTGGCTTTGTTATTGTCAGAAGAATGAAAAGTGAAGTCCACTTCTGCTTCCCACGTCACTCTTTTGTTGGCTTAACTTTTTTATTTCCTCATTAGTCTGCTCCACATTCAAAAAATGTATCCTTCAAGAAATATAGCAGTTAGAATCTCACACCTACCTCTTGACATTCCCTGATTGCTGGGATAGAATTGTTTCTATTCAGACATACAGTCAATAATCATTTTCCTGTTGTCCCCAATTTTAATACTTTTTCTTTCTTCCACAATTTTGTCAATAGCATCTCTTTCTGAAGGTATGAGTGCATTTTACTAACATGGGTCTTGCTGACTTCTAATGGCCACATTTGGAGTGCGCAGACAATGTGCCCTTTCAATTAACAAATTTGGCCTAAGAACACCAGCCCAATTGCTTATTTGTACTTTCATAAAATGAATACAGTTTTATTTGTTCCAGATTTTCTGAGACAGCAGAAAATCTAAGATTTTGTTTGCATGCTTGAACTTGAGAAACCTCATACCGGACCAGTCTTCTCTTTACTACAGCCTATGATTTTTTGCTGTTTTATCAGCCCATCTCCATAGCTATATAAAGCTACTTTTATTTTTAACAACCTTTTATTATGTCACTGTATATATTCCTGCAGTGTTTCATTTAATTCAAAAACCTCTAACAGCATCTGGTTTATTTTATCACCTGTATCTAAGCTGAAACAAGAAATACTTTTTTCTGAACAGATGCAACATTCTTTCCAGCTTCTATTTGATTTTCTGTTAATTTGTCCACATTTCCTCTTGCTGGCATCTGGACAGTATAATTACAAGCTTCTAACTGAATTTTATCCAACATGATAGCTTTAGTGGCTTTTTTTACGATTGCAGTTTTCACACTGGGGAGCTCTAATCAACCCATTGATTAATGTACAGGCATCTAGGAAGTCTCCTGGTAGCAAATCTTTTGGATGAAGTCTCTCATCTGCATAACTGCCACTCTTCTGAACCACAGTGCTATGCCATGCATGAGCAGTGAACACAAAAATGCGCTCATAATTAGAATGACGGATAAAATTCTCCGTTAAACACAAAGTTATATGTTACTGCTATTAAATCTTATGACATATATATGACCACTCTTAACAAATGTGGAGCTCCACAAAAAAGCTATTTAGTTAAGTGTTACTTTTTCTACCAAACAGTAATTTATCTTTTTATGGCTAAGAAGGTTTCAAAAACACAATGGCTGCTTTGTTTATAAGAATGTCACACTTTTCAGTATGGGAAAACTAAACACAGTATCAGAGTTTGTATCTTTCCCTCCTACTTACCCTGGATTGTAAAGCATAACAGTGGATAAATTTTCACAAGACTTTGAAAGATCTGTCATAGATAAACCAGAAGACAGCAAGCCACTCTGGAAAAAAAGCAGGACATAAATGACTAATTTTTCATCACTTAATGCAGCAACATTTGACAACAGATGACATTCAATGCCATAATTCAGAAAGGACTGTTAAAAGTTGTATTACATTTCATAAACATTTTAATTGCACTTAAGTAATTATGATTGAACAAAAAAGGGAGAATTGTGTTATGATGTAATTATGACTCAACAAAAAAGGGAGAATTGTGTTATGATACTGTACTTTACTGTGACCTAATGCATTTTCATTAATCCCACTTAAAAAGGGAATACAGACATTTTCAGTATTACTTACCTTCCTTTTTTCCCTGAGTCTCGCAGCTTCTTTAGGGTGATTAAACCTAAACATGTTAGTTCTCCCAAGCAATATGACTGCACCTAAAATAATATAAACAATTAGTGAGTGACTGTTTAGTACTGCTTCTGCTACTGTGGTTTACTATAATTTTTTGAATTCGGCAAATGTGAAAGGCTACATATCTTAGATGAATCAACACTATAAACAATGACCAATCAACAGAAAACTCAGATCCTTAACCCTTTAGACAATGACAAATCATAACAAAAGAACCTGAATCAGATCACTGTACTTGTTGTAAGAGAACTTCATCTCACTGTTTTCCGGCCTACCACTCTAGGTTTCTCAGAATAAAACTGACAGAGTACAAACAGAAAGGAAGCATAGATCTCACTAAGAAAGTGTTAATAACAGATGCTAACCTCTCAAGCAAGATAAAAAAATATGCATACAAGTCTGTTTTTTTTTTGCACCCCCCCAACCTCATCACTGACACTAATAGATAATTGCCAATGGATTCAGTTAAGCCTCTGTATAAAGAGCAATGAGCTCCTGTCACAGCCTTAGTGACAAGAAGGCCTGCCCTCTCCAGGGAAAAAAAAGTCCTATTGGTACATCCTTGTCAGGTTGCTGTCTCCAGAAAGAAATACATCCTGAGAGCATCAGGGGAGAGACTTTTTTTAACGATATGGAGGAGACATACTTGGGGAGGAGCATGCAGTGATGTCATGCACATTAGCGCAAAGGACATTGATTCCACTACTTCTGTAGCCTAATACTTGTCAGCTTGCCTATAATCATGTAAATACGAGTCTCCACCAGATACTGCAGTGACTTCAAGCAAAATCTCACCCACAACCCTGAGGAAGGGGTTGTTAGCTCAGTCCTCCCTCACACCTACCCAGCTACTCCAGTGCCTAAGATGCGCAATGAAACTGGGATGTCTAGACTGTAGTCAGGGCTGCATCCTTCTGTGGAAAATTATCCAGACTTTTACATGCCAACCATGTATGATTTATTTATTTCCAAGTAGTTTGATATATTAAAATAATAAATATTTACTAATTTAAACACACATACTTTAACCAGCTAAATGAACTGGTCCAGGGACTCTCCACAGCCATGAACCTAGCCACAATGGCAAAAACAATAACTGATACATACTCTTAGAAATAAAATGAAAAAAAAAAACAATCCTGCCATTAAGGCACTTAAAGACTGCACATACTATTAGTGAATAAGTAAAACATTAAATAACATTTATAAAGATGCATAAATATACAATGTTAACTTCATTCCAGATAGGCAAATATGCATACTGGAGTGCTTACAATATGTAAGCATACACAGTGCTGTAAAGTTGCTACTACAGTGTAATGGACTAGGAATCAACTTGTGAATGTTGTGACTGCACAAAATAAAGGGGATGAGATAACTACTGCAAGAAATCTACGTCACTTACTGGTTCTTTTAATTCTATTTTTTTCCTGTGGCTCTTCACATGATGTTATAATTAACTACCACAGCACTGCAATCTACTGTCAGCAAAGCCATTACCAATGCGAGTGGAGGACTTTGACCTTAAGAACGGGGAAAGAAAAACAATTAATTTGTAAAAATTCTTTGATGTCACTACTCATAGAGATAAGGTAAGAAGGGATGCACTTATTCTCCAATGTTGGAATATTTACAGATGTGGAAATGTGAGTGTGTAGGGGAGGGTTATCCCTACCACTACTACTACTAATAATCATCATCATCATCCAGGTAAGCCCACTGGACAAATGGTTCCTTTTCAGGGATGAACTACAAGCAGTGTCTGGTTAACTCACTTGTTCAAGGTCTCACAGGAGGCAAATGAGGGCTGTGGGAATCAAATCCTGCAATGCAAGAACTAATGCTCACAACCTTTACCTCTGCACCAACTGCAAGACTTAAAAACATCTGGATTCAGCTGGTCACTTATTGCAACATTTGGTGAGATCACATAACAGCGGATCTAAACTGGTTCGATATTTTCTCCACTATTGTGTGATACCGTAGTTAATGTATTTAGAGATGTGGCAATTGGGAATGCAGAAGGGTGTGCTCTATGCAATGACGGCTGTTAAACGTTTGTTTTAGTTTCAATGAGCTGTTTTCCAACAGAAATTTTCTGATATGCCATGTCTCAAGCCAAATGGTGCTGATAACTTTACACAGCTCTATGACTGCCACAGTGGAGTCATCACAATATAAGCTATGCTGTAAAGAATCTTGCATCTGAACATTTGGAGACAGTCCAGACACATACAGGCTGCACTTTTGCAAGCATTTCTGCAAGGAAGAAAATAAAGAAAAGTAGGATAACTTGTCAAAATGATGTTGACATCAGTTTTACGAAATATGACTATAAGGGTTTTCTTTCAAACAGAGAGTAAAGAACTGGAGAAAGGGTGAAAA
This sequence comes from Protopterus annectens, assembly GCF_019279795.1. NCBI lineage: Eukaryota > Metazoa > Chordata > Ceratodontiformes > Protopteridae > Protopterus > Protopterus annectens. Next base: position 289,373,590 of record NC_056727.1, on the reverse strand, counting down.
CAGAATAAAAAAGATAGGAAACAAAGTATGATCACATCTTCATAAAACAAGGTTAACGGTCACTTGAGGACTAAGATGCCCTAACTGTAACTGCTGAACACAAAGGGTTGAGATCAAAGGCTAAATACTCATACTGTGTGGAATAACTGCTTATCTGAGTTGTGCAATTCAGTGGGGAGTTTCTCCTTTCCATGCTGCTGTATATGACTCTCTAGAGTCAGTATATCTATGTTTGGGGAATGTGGGTAGACTTACTCCTTAAATGAGAAGCAGGGTGCTTGCTTCCCTCCTGCAAATATACATTTTTAGAAGGGTATTAGGGGAAGCATGTCCTCAATCTAATTTAACCAAGCAGCATTTTTTAACTGATTATGCATTGTTCTGATATAGGGGAAGCTGAAAGGAGTCAGTGCCATCACTGTATTCTCAACACAGCTGCCACATGCTCTCACTGCTTCATGGCTGCTAAATGCTAAGCTTCTTCATCCTTAGAAGGTACACTCAAGTGCCACCTCCTTTTCTTTCTTCTTAGCTATCTGGAAACTACAACTTAACCTCTTCTCTACTCTCCTTTCTAAACTTTCCTGTCCCTTTTTATATCCCTCTTCCATCACTAATACATTCAACACACATTTTAACAATCCACACCCTTTAATGCTAGTACCAATCATTTTAATCTCTTTCCCAAATGTGGCTGGCTCCTTGGTACATATGAATAAAAAACACTGACTATGATTCATACGACTTCAGTGCTGAAGAAGCCTGATTGGAAGGCAGGGAATTGGTGGATGACAATGGTAAGCTCACCCTGTGGAGAGGCGGACTGCTTTTGTCTGCTGAAAGATTGACACTTGGCAAATAGCAGGTGTCGTGTCAGAAGGCAGAGGTAGGCTTGGGATGTGTGCTTTGGTCTGCCAAGCAGTGCAGTGCCTGGAACATAGACAACCACAGGTACACTGACACCTGTAAATGTCACTAGGTCACAGTAGCAGATCCTGTTTTGGCAATACAGTCACTGTAACTCCATGAAATACAGCTATGGCCATTAAATAAAAATTACTGCAATGTACTACATAATGCTTATTGCAAGTATTTTGCTTTAAACTGTTTATGCTTTGTAATATTTACTACTGTGAAATATATTATACATTGCACTGTTTATTACTTGCATTACTTGGGTTATATGAGGAAACTTTTTCCCCTGGGTCTCCTACACAAATGGGCTTAACGTCAGTAGGCCATTTGTGGTTACAAAAGCAAGCAATAAAAAAATTGAGAAAAAATGGAGAATGTTTGTTAAGGCCTAATCCTGGTGAATTAAAAGGGCATATGATCAGGATTAGCTCGTGAAGATACAGCATAATAAAGGGAAGGACGTGAAAGTTTCCCCACAGGACTTAGCAATAAAATATTATCAATGTCGGCATGGTTGCTGCAGGGACTCAGTGTCATTTTGTCATGGTCTATAAGGCTGTTAACTTCTTTCTGAAAGCTGTGTAATCAATTAAAACACAGTTCTCCAAAAGCAACAAGACTAAGCTTTTCTTCTCCCATTTTCACATCCATTATAAAGAAGCATAGGTCCTTATGGGAAGATGACAAATTCCTATGGAAGTAGCAAGAAAAGGAAAGGAATACTTGTTGGAAATTAATTTAATCCCAAATCTTGATGAGTGCCTTCAGTTGGTGATCCCCTTTTGTTAGCACAATCACACTAAAGACAATAATATACAAATAATCTGTATTTTGTATGTCACAAAAAGGTATGCTAAAAGTAAAAGAAAAAAAAAAGAAGACTGAACTCATAGGCCTCAGGATAGAATAAGTGCTCATTCCTGGCACACACATTGGTACCAGAACTGGAAAAAACAGTGTAAAAGCTACTGAAAGGAAGTCATTGTCCCACTGTACTCATAGTACAGTTTTGTACCTACCATAAATGTAGATGTTCGAGGATTCCCTTGCTGCAGTCCTGAGTATACATGACCGACCTCATTTCCTCAGTCTTTTCTTGCCCCAGATGTCAGAAGACCCAAAAAGACAAGTCCCAAAAACAACCTGCACCAATAAACATGTACAATATATACAGTAATATATATACAAAAATATAAGCATGTAAAGGCACCTACACCACCACCCTGAAACACAGAGGGAAGGAGGAACATCTACATTTATGGTAGGTACAAAACTGTACTATGTTCTTCTTCCCTTGCTGCAGTCTAGAATCCCAAAGCAGAGGTAAGGGAGGCTGGCAAATTATAAAGTAGCAGGAGCTGACAACATGCCTTGTAAAACAGCTGTGGCAAAACCAGCTCTAGACTTAGAGTATATAGGCAGGTGATAATGCCTAGAGAAAGTATGCACTGAACTCCAAGTAGCTGCTTCCAGAATATCCTTAGTTGCCACCCCTTAGAAATGCTGTTGAAGTGGCAGTAGCCCTAGTGGAATGAGGCCTAATCCCAGCTGGAACCTCTTTGCCATGATGGGAATAACAAAATGCAATGCAAAAGCCAATCCACCTAGAAATAGTTTGTTTTGACACAGGTTTGCCCTGTGAACTTAAAGCAAAAGAAACAAGTAACTGCTGAGACTGCCTAAAATCTTTAGTCCTGCTCAAATAATATGCCTGTGTACATCTAAAGTGTGCAAAATCTTTTCCCCTTTATTTTGAGGATCTGCAAAAATGAATAGTTTGGTTTAAAGCCACACTAGAAACCACCTTAGGCATAAAGGAAGGATTAAATGATACCCTGTCCTTATGGAAAATCAAAAGGGCTCTACTGCCATAAGGGCCTGCAACTCAGACACCCTTCTTGCAGAAGTAATAGCCAACACTTCCATGACAAATATTTCAATTCAGCAGTAGCTGCGGTTGTAGAGTAAGTTTTTCCAACACAAAATTGAGATCCCAAGCAGGAGTAGGAGCTCTCTTATATTCTTTGCCCCTCTAAGAAACTGCTTGAACAAAGGATGCGAAAACAAAGGTGGGTCACAATCATAGTGAGCTGAAATTGCTGCAGCATGAATCTTTATGGAAGAGAAAGACAAACCTTTGTCCAATAACTCAGTAAGATATTGAAGAGCCACACTCAAATTAGGCTCTGAAATCTCCAAATTCTTTGCTGTACACCAAAATAAAAATCTCTTCCATTTTACACTCTCCTAGTACTAGGCCTTCTAGCTTCCATAATCACATTTAAAACTTGTTGAGGAAGCTGAGACCTTCCATGTTTCAACACAGAATATGCCAAGCTGTGAGATGGAGAGATTGAAGCTTGACATTGAGCAGATGACCGTCCTTCTGAGATAACAGATGAGGAATCAGAGGTAAAGGCCATGGAGGCTTCTTTACAAGACTCCTTAGAAGTGGGTACCAGTGTTGCCGAGGCCAATCTGGAGCTATCAAAATCATCCTTGGCCTGTCCTGTCTGACCTTTAGTAATACCTTTGGAAGAAGAGGTAGAGGTGGAAAAGCATAGACATGAAGGTTTTTCCAACTGAAAGACAGAGCATCCACTTTCCAAGCTGTGTGATGAAACCCCTTTGTGCAATACCTTGGCAACTGGTGGTTTAGTGGAGAAGCGAACAGATCTATGTCTGGAGTTCCCCATGACACTGTCAATTTCTGAAATACATGAAGATCCAGTTTCGGGATCCATGATTTGTCTGCTTAATACATCTGCTAGGAGTTCTGTGCTCCTGGCAGAAACCTTGCCTGAAGAGTCAGTTGCAGGCTAGTCTCCCATAAAATCATTGCTTGCCTGCATAGAGGATAAGAATGTGTTCCCCTTGCTTGTTGATGTACCACATGACAGTTGTGTTGTCTGTCAGAATCAACACCTGCCCTGGAAGAAGTAACTCCTTGAACGCCATCAATGCAAACTGGTCTGCTAACATCTCCTTCATGTTGATATGTAGATGCTGTAGTCTGGCAGGCCACTTGTCTTGTATCCACTTTCCATTTAGATGAGCTCCCCAAGCAGTGTCCGAGGCATCTGTCGTTAAAATCTGTTGTTTAGGTGACATTCCTGAGCCCACCACAAGAATTCCTTTTGAAGGCAAGGTATTATTTGAATGACAGTGTCCAAATCTTGGCAGTGCTGTGTCCATACATTTTTGAGATACCATTGCAGCTTCCTCATATGCAGTTTGGCATTGGGAAGCACCAGAATACAAGATGCCATGAACCCTAATGCTTGAAGGACTGTCCTTGCAGTCAGCACGGACTGATGAGATAGTTGATGGAAGTAAAGTGACAGACTCTTTTGTTTGTCCGGGGTTAAAAGGCCATCTGGGCTGCTGTATTCAGTCTCACACCCAGAAAGCACATGTCTTGAGAGGGTACTAGACTGGACTTTATTTCGTTCACAGAATACCCTAGGCATCTTAGCACTGCTATGACATATTCCAGATGCTGTAGAAGGTGTTCTTTTCTTGAGCCAGAATCAGGCAGTCGTCCAAGTAAGGATAAATTTGAATGCCTTGAAGCCTGAAGTAAGCTATCACTGGAGCCAGAACCTTTGTGAATACTCTGTAGATAAGCCAAAGGGCAATGCAGAGAACTGATAATGAAAATCTCAGATACTTTCTGCAACTTAGCCTTATGGGCACATGAAGGTAAGCTTCCTTGAGATCCAAAGTTACCATCCAGTGATCCTTGCCCAGCAGAGGTAACAGTTGCTGTAACGTCAACATCTTGAACTTGGGAATGTCCAGATAAGTGTTGAGGATAGATAAATCCAAAATTGTTTCTGACACAGGGACTGGCTGAATAGCCCCTATCTGGAGTAACTGAGAAACTTGCTTGAGAGCCTCTTTTCTTTGTGGAGGAGGAACATCTGGCATGCCTTTGAAAGGGGCATTGTGTGGAAATAAAATGTGATGAATGATATCCAGCACCCATCTGTCTTGAGTGATTAAATCCCAATTTTCTTTGAAACCAAAGGAGCTGCCAGGCGAGTCCACTGGCAGCTGAAAAGGCAGGTCATTGGTTCTGCACTGACCCCTGCCCTCACCAGAAGTCTGAGCAGGTGAACTGTCTGATCTAGGCCTAGATCTACCCCTAGACTGGGAACCATAAGCAGGATATGTCCACCTTAGCAGGCCAATTTCTACTAAACAGGTTGCACCTGCAAAAATCTTTAACAGTCTGCATAGACTTAGCTTTGTCCTCCATTTTCTTTAAAACTGCTTCCACAGGCGGTCCAAACAACACATCAGACTGTAAAGGAGCATCCAAAATCCTGGTCTTAACATGCTCAGCGAAATTCTGATCCTTCAACCATGCATGAAGAACAGAACTAGGAGGCCTGAACAGCAACAAACCCACACTGAAAAGAATGCTCCCCCTTGTGTTCAGACACATGCACCAAATCCAGCAATTCTTAAAGCATCCACCTTAGATTTCAATTGTGAAAGGAGATAATTCTGATATTTCAGCATATGAAATTGACAATTCAACGCCCTCATGGCTAGAGTGGAAGAAGTATATACTTTCTTACCCCACCTATCCAAAGCCCTTGCCTCTTTATCAGAGGGTACAGGATTTTTAACAACAGAAGCTTTAACACCTTTAGGCCCCTGAGAATGGGACTCTTAAACAAATACTTATGACTTAACAGGAGCAGGAGGCAAGGAATCAGGGTTCAGAGAAGCCTCTGCACATCCTCCACCATGAGGCAAAACAAGAATTCCCTACGCCTTTTACTGGAGTCAGAGTAATCTTGGCCTTCCCATTTAAAAAGAGTCTCTGAAAATGAAAAATCCAGAGGGAGAAGCTGAAAGGTGGAATCATCCACATCAGAATCAGAATAAGCAGGAAACTCTTGCAAGTCTTCCACAGAAGACTCTGAAGCCTGTGAACACTGTTCAAAACTATCAAACTCCTGTTCCACCCTAGGCCTCTTATCAGGTGGGGGCATAGAACCTCTAATCAGAGTAATCAAATCTTCAGCCATTTTAAGCATATGTTTCTTAGACACAGTACAGAAGCTGAACTTGGCCTTCCTGTAAAGCTCTGGAAACAGAAGGAGAGGCCCCTACTACCTTGGGAAGAGGGGAAGAACAGTTACCTGAGAAGCCCCTCAGCCTGGCCTACTTCCTGAGAGGGCACATCCTGTAACAGTAAAGTATCTGCCTGAGACTCCATAGAGACTCCTGGCAAAACCCTAAACAAGGTATACACAATGTATGATAATCTATCTGCTTCCCAAGAAATACAGTTATTCACTTTTTCTGACATTATACTGAGGCAAGAAAAACCAAAATGTTCAACTGACTATACCCAATAGTCAGGACTGCAGCAAGGGAAGACGAAGAACATCCCTCATTAGACTCATTATAGAATCCAACGCCCCGTTTGGTACGTACCGCTCAAGGCTGACCACCTTAAAAAACTCCAGCTATACTCTGTCGCATATTGTCTACTCAGAGGCGATCTCTGCTTAACATACAAGGCCATGTCAAACCCAGACCTGTTGGACATGCTACACTTAAAAAAATTCCAATCCCTCAGAGCCACACGCTCCAGGGATCTAAACCTTGTCATCACAATAAACAAAACATGCTGGAGGGATAGGTTCCTGACCCAGAGACTCCCCAGACTCTGGAATAGATTGCCCATACATGTCAAGCAGAGTGCCTCTTTGGCCCTCTTCAAAAGGAACCTTGACGATTGGATGGGAGAAAGGAAATTCACCCCAGGGATCACATCAGTTACCCTGCTAGACAGGGGTCCAGGGAAGTAAATAGTGTGAAATTGTTATGGCTAGGCTTGTATAGGCCCAAGGGCTGACAGCCTAGTACCAACCTATGAACCTAAGACAAAGACCCTCCTGCACAGTGTTCAGACACACTGTTAGTGCCTCCCTATAGCGAGTGAAAGCAGTTATACACAAAAAATACAAAATCTGAATGGCCAAGTAAGAGTCAGAGAGACAAAGCGGAGAGCTGAGGATAAAAATGGGTTAAAGTAAAGTTTCTTACAATCAACACACAGAATTGCCACGAGATATACAGCAACAATAAGAAAGAAATTAAAAGAGAGAATATTTGTACTAGAAGAAAGTACAGTTGTGTAAACTCTTACCATAACAGTAGATGTCCTTCTCTTAACTGTTGCAGTATTCTTCACCTTAGTGAGAGTACAAAAGGTTAAGAGAAGGACTGTGAGGTGGAAGGCTGGAAAAAGCCCTCAATGAATCTATGCAGAATGGCTCTAGCAAAACCCTCTCTAGCCATAAAAACGATATCTAAATTATCCTGCTTAGTAAAGTATGCACTGAAGACCAAGTTGCAGCTTCAAGGATAGAAAATGTGTCCAATCACCTGAAGAAGGCAACAGTGCTAGTGGAGTAGGCTCTGACGGAAGTAGACAGACACTTGCCATGAAAAGAATAACAAAAAGAAATGGCCTTGGAGATGGTTTGCTTAGAAACAGCCAAAATCAATGTCCTGAGACGAAATTAAACAAAAAGCTGGTCAGACTTATAAATGGCCTAAGTTTTATCCAAACAATACATGTGCTGACTATGCAAATCCAAGGTATGAAGGACTCTCTTACTGGCAGACTCAGGAAAGAGAAAAAAGAAAGGGAGTTGTACTGCCTGATTCAAGGACAACTCAGTAACAACCTTGGCATAAAACTCCCAGCCCCTGTGACAAACTTAAAAAAGGAGTGATAGCTATAAGGGCCTAAAGCTCAGAAACCCTCCGAGCAGAAGTAAGAACAAGCAATAAGACATTCTTCTAAATACAATTTGCAGAGAAACTGAACCTGCAGACTCAAAAGAAGCTTGTGTCAGTTTTTCTAAAACAAAATTAAGGTCCTAAAGAGGAAGAATAGGCTTCCTTGGGGGCAAAGATGCAGGATGCCTTTAAGAAAACTGTTTGACTTGAAAGTGAGAAACTAAAGAAGGATCCAAGGTCAGACAGACAGAAACAGCTGACAGATGGGCCTGTAAAGAAGAATCGGCCAAGCCAGACTGGAACAACTCACACAGCTAGGAGAGCACCAGAGGACCCCCACTGAAAAAAGGGTCCTGGTTATAAGCATGACACCAGACAGAAAATTGCTTCCATTTGGACAAATAAGAATTTCTGGTTGCAGGTTTTCTTGCCTCCTGTAAAACCCTCAGCACGTCCTCAGAAAAGAGGTGCCAAAAAGGGATCAAAACCCTATCATCAACAGTGCTAGTTGAAGACTGGATAAATGAGGATGGAAGAGTGACCCCTTTTCCTCTGTGAGGAGGTCCAACTGGTGAGATAATTTGTGGTCACTGCCCCTGGTCAGATGCATTAAGATGGAGAAACAGTGCTGTCGTGGTCAAAAGGGAGTTATTAGCAAGATTTCTGGGAGTCTAGCTGAATCTTCTGCAGGTCTCATGGAAGTAGGGGAAGGGGAGGGAAGGAACACAGAAACATCCCCTTCTGAGGAAAAGAAAGGGTGTCCATCTTCCATGCCAGAAGGCATGACAGTCTGAACATAACAGAGGGAGCTGCCTGTTCAGAGAGGATGTAAAAAGATCTACCCAAGGAATATCCCACTGATGGACTATGTCCGAAACATGTCTCTGTGAAGCATTCATTCGTGAGACTGTGTTTTGGAACTGCTCAGAGTCTGCCATTTGATTGTGCCCTGAAGGAATATACACTTGAGATATATCATTCCCACTGCCTCAGCGGCATTTTGGGGTATCTGCCAAAGAAAACCAGTGCTGGCCAACTTTGAAAAGCTCAGACTCACTTCTCTATGTCTTCCAGTGACAATTGCCTGGCTGAGCATATTCTGAGAGGGAAGTTTATAGCTGTCTCTGGAAGTCAGTGTTCAGTCCTTTTTGCCAACCAAAGAAGGATCCAGTGCTGAACTTTCTGGCTTACTAATGAGATAACCCCATTTTGGGGGCTTTACTCTCAATTTATTATTAGATTTATTATTCTCTTTCTGTGTTTATGTTTACTGAAAAATATGTTAAGATATTATTTCCGTCAGTGTTTACAATGATTCATGTGGAAATTTCTGCATGTAGCAGTGTTTGTCCTTTATCTTTGACAAATAATTTTGTTACTGTTTCTGAGGAGACTTTCAAAATTTCTCTCAGAAGTGCAGTCTGTACGTATGCCCTTAGACACTAGATTTGTCTTTATTGTTGATATTCTTAATTATTTTAATCTTCTGACAGGAAAATACTGCATAACTTGGATTTTTCCATTATTTATACATTATCTGCTGTAGTTATTTATTTACTGACATTTGACTACCGAGAAAGTCTGACTGGGTAGAAGCCCATTTTCAAAGGAGGCCCAGGGAAAAAAAGTTCCAATTTATTACAAAACATTTTAAGAACAAAATTTTACAATCTTCAAACATAAAATAAAAACAACCATATGTTTTACATAATATAAACATGACGTGCATCATTCCCCCTTCCTCAGTGACGTGTTGGGTTATCTGCCAATGAAACCCAGTGCTGGCCAGCTTTGAAAAGCTCAGCATATACAATTATATGTTTACTTTGTTCTGTCTATTTCTAACACTGCATCATGATTTTACTGCAGATGAATTTATTTCAATGTACTGTGGAGCTTTTGCTCTCTCTGACAAGAATATATAGTTTAAATTGCCATTAAATATTATTATATGGCACCTTAATGTGGTTAAAGTGTGTGTTGCTAAGTGTTCAACACTGGTTTGGCACATTGGACTTTGTGTACTGGAAAGTCTAAGTTCTGTCAGCTATAAATGAATCATGAACACATTTCAAAATGATTTTGTGATGATTGCACAGCTTGCCATAGTTTAGTTGTCTGTGGAAATACTTATTGCTAAATGCTAAGTGCTTGTTGTACTACACTACACAGTACTGTAGGTTTATTATTCTGGCTGGTTTTCTCTCCCCTGACCTGATGGACCCTAACTGTGGTACCTCCCCCCCCAACAAATTCAGTTGCACCTAAAAAGAAAAAAAATAAATAAATAAATAAAAATACTCCTCAGTCTTTGGTTAGTGATTCTGTCAAGGCCACCACATGGCCTGCAGACCACTTACCTTTTGCCTGTTTTCCTCTAGTACTGATTTACTGTTCACTGTGGAATGGGAGTTAGACATCTTCTGGGACTGTTGCAGTATCTGGTGCACGTATGGGCAAACCAAACTCTAAATGCTGGAGTAGTTCAGGGTTACATACCCTTTGTCAGGCATAATACTCTGTCTCCAAATATTTTACCTAGTAGTGAAGCTCACAAGAAGTAAAACCAGAAGCTACATCATACAGCTGATAATCAGATCATAGCTGTTTATTGGGGCTGATGTGCTTTACTTGGCTAGAGTGGTCTGCAGTCAGCTAATTCTGGTGGTCGTGTTATCATCCATGGCTCTAGTGCTACTTTGGTTAGAGACCTTTTTGTTGTTTCAGAGAATGATAAGGAATCTGATGGGGACAATGGTGATTTTCTAGTTGACAATGAGACCAGTCATTATGATGACTCAGAAGGTGTTCAAGTCTAAACAAGCATTCACTTTTCCTCTGATAACTAATGGATTTAATGGTGATTTTGCTTGGGAGAAGTTGGGAACTGGCTTGGAGCTAGGCAAGGTATATGACCTTATAGAGGACAAGATTCCTAATTTTGTGGCTATTCCCCCTCTCTTGCCAACCTTTGAAGATATTTGTATCTGTAGGACATTGGTATCTATTCCAGCAGTCTAAAAAGTCTCAGAGAAAAATGTACAAATATCCTTGGATGCGACAGGTCTCTCTTCTCATTTGATTCTGATCCAGCTTCGATCTCGCCAACTGCATGCTAAAATAAAAATTCCTTGGCTTCATCTAATCCAATGTCCCCTGATGAAGAGGGAAAATGATTATGTCATTAGGGCCAAAGGATGAGTTTCTATCTAGTAATCTATCCTTTAGAATGTCAAATTATCATTACAGTGTCTGTACAGTTTGGATTATTTTGATGCATCCTTACCTGGAAGAAAAAAGTCTTATAAATTAAAGAATTTCTAAATTTGACTTGGGTTTCAAAACATGCTTTGAGAGGTGTGCTTGAATGTGTAGATACACATTCTTGAGAAATGCTACTATTTCTACTGTATTATGATGGTAAGCTTGATTACTTAAACAGAACTCCTCTCATGATTTAAAAGCTGACATTCTGATGGCATGTTTAAGTTATGAATTGGTATTTGGACCTTCTGTTACACAGGTTCACAAGCAGTGGAATGACAAAAGCAAATTAATGTATGCGGTATCTATGATGTTTCATTTTCCCAAGTTCCCTCAAACATGACTGTTCCTTAAAAGGGCAGAACAAACAAAAATCCCAGCCAAATAAATGTCAGGAATCCAAAAGGAAATGGCAGCAGGATAATTCTTCAAAACTAAATAAGAGGATTCCTCTACCAAAAAAGACTGAACCCCATGCAAAAGGAGGACTATACTGAGTCACAGACCACCCCTATCCCTCCCTCTTGTACTTCTTTGTCTTCCTCTGACTCCCAGGCTCTCGCTCTCAGTCCTGCAACCTATCCTCAAATAGTCTCAGACAAATGGGTTCTGAGAATAATTTAGACAGGCTACACTTGACAGTTGATAGAGAATCCTCCCCCTTTCAGGGGAATTATCCCAGACCCACTATACCAGACAGTTGTGTCCTGCAGTGCTCCATCACATGGAAGAAGCATGGGTTATAAGATTTCACTCCTGAATATTTTTAGTTCTAAAAAGGAGCATCCTTGGAGCCCTGTTCTAGATTTTTCCTTTCTAAACACCAATGTAAAATTTCCGAAATTCAAAATTATCATCTTGCAGTCTGTCCTAGAATTGCTTCCAGACCACTTTTTCATGGTGACTCTAGATCCCATGGAAACTTATCAGCATATTCCTGCTGCTCCCAATTGCAGGAAATTTTTGAGATTTGCTGTGAGTGGCCCCAGTTCTTGCCTACTGCAGATCCCTGGCCATCCACATTCTTCCTTATTTAGATAACTGCCGATTTGTGCAGATTCTGTATCCAGGGGCTTGGAGTCCTTAGACAAGCTTGCATGCCTCCTTTCTCACATAGGTTTCAAATTGTACCTTCAGAAGTATTCCCTCACACCCTCTAAACAAACTGAGTAAAAAGGATGGCCTTCCTGCCAGAACACAAAGTTCTGACTTATCATGGCATTTTCTTGAATTTCTCTATTCTTGATTGGGCCTCAGCAAGACAATTCCTGATAATTCTAGACCTCATGATGTCAACGATCTTCATAATACCACTAGCCATACTACACAAATTCAGTGGTACTTAAAAAAAACTGTTGTACCAAGCACCTTCATCCCTTGGATTCCCAGGTACCAGTACTGGGATTTATGAACCAGAAAATGCAGTGCTGGAGGGATTGAATGTCTTTGAATCCAGGACTCCCTTTTCTCTCTTCAGACTGCAATCCAATTTGTTCAGACAGACTCTTCAGGTTTTGCATGGGAAACGGTGTCTATGGGAGTTCAACGGCAGGACTTGAAGGGTCCTCAATACACAGCAAAGCAAATAAACAAAAGAGATGTTGGCAATGATTCATGTTTTAAAAGTTTTTACCACTTATGGACTCTTGGGTCCTCTTTTAGTGGACCCAGACAACACTACGGGATGTGGTACCTGAACAAGCAAGCCAGATGGCAGTGACGCCCTTGGGGGTTGACTCTACAGCATTCATTTGCATCTTCAAGCTTTGTGAATTTCTTCAGAACAAAACAGAGTGGCAAACAGACTAATCAGATCCTGGACAGACTGGCAAAAGTGGATGCTCCAAGTAGAGGTCTTCCAGGACTTGATGCATATGTGGGGAGCACTTCAAGTAGCTCTGTTTACCTTCTTTTAAAACAGACAACTTAAAAAGGGTTGTTAGACATAAATCGATTGGAAGTAATGTTAAAGGCAAACAATTGAATGATTGTAACTATGATTTCAAGTGAGAAAAGAACATGACAAACCACACAAGGAAAATAAACAGTTTCTGTACACTTAAGACACAATATTTGTATTAAATATTTACATTAAATGCAGTACATACAGTTGAAGTACAAATGTATCAACATTAAGCAAGGACTGATTAGTTTGATGGAAGTAAGTGAATGCAGATGGCAAGGTTAACCATTACCTCTGAAGTACTTGCTGGCCACTTCTTTGTGCAGGTGCTCAGAAAGGGACTTTTTGAACTCAATGAGAAATTCAAGACCCCCTTACTTTGAGTGTTGCTCCACGAAGCTGAACCCAAATGTGAAAAGGCAGACTCTCCTATGGCTGTCTTAAAAGGGGGGTTGCTTATTGTGATAGTCTTATCGTACCTACTGTTTAGAGAATAAACATTGTCTCTGATGGGAAGTTTCCTTTTTATATGTATACAGTAATAGCTTTCCAGAATTTTGTGCATGAATGTTGCGAGGAGATATGCTGCCCCTTCAGAGACTGGGAGCCATTTCAGCTTTTGTAGGTAATGTTTTACTTGACAAATATTCACTTAGATTTGTATGTGCAAGCATACTACTACAATTGAAAGATCCTAGAGATGCTCAATTAAGAGATCATGAAACTCAAGCCACTCACCTAGATAGACTAGCAGTGCTTTTCTATCTATACCTAAAAGGTAATCTGTGCTTTATCGTTTGTCTTATGAAAGACCCAAACCTACCGACCTCCTATACCCTCTGCAGATGCAACTGGCATGAATGTCTACGTCAAAAATAAGACCCAACAAAGGGCATGATTCTTTAGCAGTGTATGCTCCACCTTTAGAATAAGCTTCCTCTACATATCAAAAAAGCAATACTCTAGACAAATTTCAAGAAAGTTCTCCCTAGCCATTGTACTGTGTGACCATTCTGGGCAAAGGCACAGACCACTCAAATTCCTTTTACTGTAAGGTTCAAATGGCCAGTCTCTTAATGGTTTTAGAGACAGACCACCTAGTATCCACCTGTGAAACCATGAATTTTTAACCATTTAATTTGTTACTATGAGCAATTATCTGCAGCTTAAGCCCCATTCTCCATCGAGCCAAAAGGAAAGTAATAGAGACTAGGAAGGTAGGGAAGTGATCACAGTCCATTTGATCCTGAAAAAAAGAATCCCAATAATAAAGTATTTACTTGTAACTATTAATAATATGAGTGTATGTATATGTTACCTACATACAGCAGCTGAGGTGCTTTTCTACCATAACCATCCTTTCTTTGCTATATTTCATGGAAGGCTGGTGTTCCAAATATCTAGTTTTGCAAAGGTGAAATCCATTTGATTAACTTACACATATTTGTCCTTGGTCAACACTGTGAACAAGGCAGTCTTGTAATAACTTCCTTTCTTTCCCATTTTAACAAACTACTTGTTTGCCTGATCCAAAAGGTCCTCCACTTGGAAGTGAAGACTGTAGATATCCTTATGCACAGTCTTATAATTCTGTGGTATGTAGACAAGGGGTAATGCCAGCAATTTGTTTTTGCTTTAAATGACCTTCCACTGTTGAGACATATACTACAATTGGTCAAACGCCAGTTAAAATTTGGTTGCATAAGCCTGAAGGCTCCCGAAATACACGAGCAACAGTAAATGAGCACCCTAAAACCTCCCCATACACTACTGACTGTATATGTTAACTACATGGTCATCTTCAGATCTAGCCACACTCACTCTCAAATACAAATGGACCTCCAAAATGGCCTAAGATCTCTTCACCTGTGGCTTCTCCAGCACAAATGAATAACTAACCCACATAAGACAACAACTATGATTTGGGGGGGGGGGGCTCATCAAGTTAGCAACAGTCCCAAAGTCCCTGCATATCAAAGATTTAATTGACCCCATCAGGAATAACAATCTCCATCAAAAACCTTGGAATATAGCAAGACCCAACACTTACCTTCGACTTCAATTCAGAAACTATCTCCTCAAACAATCCAAAGGCAGGTGCTCTAATGTGGGGCACATCATCTAACTTTTTTAACCCCTACTCCTTTCCAATTGCTTCCCCTCCTAGAAACTCTGACATCTTACTGTCATACTAATATAATCCATTGCTGTAAATACCTTATATAACCCACCTTTTTCTTTCTCTGTGTGTATCAGCTCAGTTTCAATTGATCATAGCCTTCTGTTCCATTGTGATTGCATTCACTAGACTGAGCTTCAAATTGTCCATTGCAATCAGTGTAAGTAAACAAATAAATATAAGTAAAATGAATAACACAGTATGTGTGTGAATGGATGCCATGTGTGTTTTAGTCATTCTGCAAGATTACTTCACTAGAAAATGCTTAATGGCATGATAGTTTCCTCAGGTAAACTAAAGGATGCTGACATTGTTATGGGAATACATACAGCCAGAGCTGCCGATGGCTGCTACCTTATGAGTGTAACAGAATAGTGGTGACATTCAGTATTTCACTGCATATGCTATTATACACATTTCACATCACTAATTCATAAATCAGCACCACTGCTATCAATACATTTTACTCAGGATACACAGTGTTCCCATAAAATGCAATATACCATAATTCTTTTTCATATTTAATTAGTGCACATTTGAACCAGAAAGTACATTTTGTTGACATTTTAATGTTTATAAAAACTGAAGAGTAATACCTGAAGTACTTCTTGTAAGACAATAAAAATCTATCTTTATGCAACAGGGATGGAAAACACATTTAGTAATAGACTTGCTAATACTGTTATAAAATAAACCAACAGCATTACTTCCTGGTTTTGTTCACACTTGCCAACACTCATTCTACTTAACACCCAAGTCCAATTTGTTAAAAGTTCTGTACTGTTAAAGTACTTGACACTGGCAGAGGTATGATCTAATGTGTCGTTTGTTTTCTTCTCGGAAGTAAACTTGTTACTTCAGTTTCAAAGTTGTAGGTTAACCTTCATTTCAGAAATCTGTTTTTAGAATTTTTGATGTCCATCATATTGATCACTGCTGCAACAGCCTTACGTATATGGGTTATATCCTGCATAAGATATAACTGCCTGCTAGCATCCAAAGCTACAGGGCACCTTCCACTCACCGTCGGTAAGCTAACTAAAAAGACAAGATTTGGGTGTCAAGCCCTTCGTAGCTTAAAAAGAGTGTGGTCCTCTAAGGCTTTTGAGGATTGACGGGACGACTTGTGCTGTTCCTTTGCTGAGCAGATAAGCTCATTTTGGGGAAAAAACTTCCACTTTAAAACTCTGTTTAATAATGCTTTCTTGTTTATGAAAGTTATGATAAAGCTAGATGTTTTTATTTTAATGGTCTGGCCTGAGACTGTATTGTACTTTTATACAAGTGCTCTTCTTTCCTTTCAGTTTAAAAGTTGTTTAAAGTAACTGAAAACAAATTTTCTGTGGAAACAAATTGTGTTTATTTTACATTTTGGGGCTGGCAAAGTAAAGTGTTTTTTTTTACTGAGGTTTTACTTGCTGCTTACTTTTCATTTTCGGCTTAACCATGGAACAAACGGTCAGTCCCAGAATTGGTCCTTCTTGCCACAAAAAGAAAAGGTTAGGCAAACAGCCTTTGCCACCACAACAGACTAATAATCTGCCTCAGCTGCAGGTGGGTAACTTTGCTGTGGACATTAGTTGTACTGCAGTCCACTCAATCTTTTAGCTTGGATCCCTCAGGTGTAGTACCTACACAGCCCCCATGGACCAGGGGTTATCAATGCCCTCTGTGGCTGTTGGAGTCCTCTCAGTGGGCAAGGGAGAGCCACTCTTGTTGGTCCACGGAGAGGGAAAAGGGAAGGTTTCACTATTTTGTCAGAATGTTGTGCCCATCCCTGGGGATGCTGCAGCTGTCATTAATAACACCACTAGTCACATTATTCTTGTCAAAAAGAAGCAGAAAACTAAACATGCATCTACTCCTCCTCCTCACATCTTCTTAAAGAGAAGTAGTTTACTGGGTCTGAATCGGGAATTCATTTTGACTACTGATCCTTCTAGTTTCTGGTAAAATAAAGAGGAATACTTATTTTCCTGCTGAGATTCAAGATTATGAATCTAGATGGGAAGATGAAGGGACAGATGTAGAGGTTTCTCCTCAGATTTCTGATTCAGGCTCAGTTTCTGAATCTCTGTGTGTGGGTTTCTCTTTCTCTGAGACTGTTTCCAGAATGTGCAAGTGTTTTGAGTGGGAGTGCACTGAGGTTTCTAACTCCTTCAGAAAATACTATGAGCTGTTACAGAGAGACTTTCAGAACCTTTAGCCATTCTTCTAGTTCTGTCAACTTTGGAGGATGCGTGTGTTACTGACTGCAATTTTCCAGACAGCCAACTGCCCCTAAAAAGGCAAATAGGATGAATAAAGTTCCTCATCCTTTTAAGTTTTTAAACACTCTCTCCAAAACTGACCCAGCATCTATAGCGTTAATCAATCCTACTGTTGCCAAACATTTCGCTAATTCCAATCCTAATCTTTCTGATATAGATGGGAAACTTGCTGATAAATATGGGGAAATGTGCATTCTTCTGCAATTCTGATTTTCAGAATTATGAATTGTCAGGCTTATATGTTAAAGTTTGTTCAAGCTAACTGACAAAGCATGAGGAATGTTTTCCCTGCAGTTTCTTCTTGTGAGGAAAACTCTGCTTTAAATAGTTTAGTTACTCCTGTTGTACAAGTGACTACTCACTGTTTACAGTGTGAGTACAACTCAGTTAATGCTTTTTCTACGTCTATGACCACTGGTACTGTTTTAAGAGGTTTACCTGGTTGCGTTCTCAGAATCTCCTAGATGATGTCAAACATGAGATTTTAATTCTGATTTGGATAGAGATTTAGTGTTTGGCCCCTCTGTTAAAGTGTGATAAAACAGTTAAGCTGATGCAGGGAATCTGTAAGATTTGTTAGCCCTCCTTTTCAAATTTTTCTAAGGGATTCCCTAACTCCTCATCCAATTTTGGCAAAAAAAAAACAAAATAAAAAGTCTCAACAAAATGCATGGTAAACATTCTTTTAAGAGGACATGGCAAAGGAGTTCCAAAAATAATTCTGGGACTTCCCTAAACCAAGGACAGTCCACAAAGTCAAAATGACTACTTAAATGACCTTGTTTCCCCACCCTGGAAACTCCAACTGCTTTCCTGAAAGTCAAACTCTACATTTCTCTTTGGCAACAGATATTTTTTACACAAAATGGGTTCTAAAATCATTCAAAGTTACAGATGGCAGTAGGAGGAAATTATTACTTTCTAGGGGGCAATTCCTCATCCAACAGACCAGATATTTACCTCCACCTGCCCTTCATCACATGCTCTACTAGGGGGTGATAGTATCAGTTCCTCCCAGGTGCGGAAAATAATATTCAAGAGTGTTTTTTGTGCAAAACAAAGGAAATGCTTGGATACCAGTTCTGGATCTTTCATTCCAAAATCTGTCTGTGATAGTGCTCAAGGTCAAAATGATGTCGCTTCTACCTGCTACTACTACTTCCTCTTTCAAGTTTCCTGGTAATACTATAGATTTAAAAGATGCTTATTATCATATCAGTATTTATCCAGACTTCATATGCTTCTTAAGGTTGTGCATGTCCTGATCAAATTATCAGTTACCTGCCTTAACCTTTAGACTATCCACTGCACCAAGTGTGTTCACAAAGTGTTTAGCTCCAGTTATAGTTCATTGCAGGCAACAGGGTATAGACATTTTTCCATATTTAGATGCCTTGCTTATCTTTGCAGTCTTTCTCAAACTGTTACGAATTTCTCAGTTGAGTAAGAGATCTCTCACACAGGGATGCCAACAGAACATTCAAAAGTCTTTTTGGCTCATTCACACAAGACTGGGGTGTCAGCTGAACACCTCAGTTCAAAATTCTTTTCTACCACAGGAAGAAAAAAAAAGATCTATATCTAGGTCTGTTTCTAGAGTTTTTCAACTCAGACCTCAGTCAGTGAAAGGGAATACCTCAGGATTTTGAGTCTCCTGGCATCTATGATTCTTATGATACCCCTGACAAGACTCCATATAAGAATGATACAATGGTATTTGAAGTCTCTTTGGCCCCAATACCAACATCTTCTGTCTTTTCAAATCACAGTGCTGGGGTTTGTCAGAAGTGAAATCATTTGATGGAGACAGCAAATAACTTTAAAAACGTGTCTTTCTTACTCCCTTCCTTCAAAGCAATCAGTCACCACAGACACCACAGGCTTTGCTTGGAGAGCAGTTTCAGGAAGGCTAGAAGTGCAAGGTGTGTGGGACAGCAAGAACAGACACAAGCACATAAATAAGAAACAGATGCCGGTCTTGATCAAGGCTCTAAACTCTCTGACTCATTTTTGTTCCCCGGCTCCTCTTAATGTTGTTATAGGTAATACTCCAATCATGTGGTAAATCAAAAAGTAAGATGGAACTAGGTCATAGCCCCTTTGCAGACTAGGCATGTTAGCATGGGATATAGCTTCATAGCACAATCTCACTGTTCAGACATCCTACATCTGTAAGAGCAAAACTGTGTGGCACACAAGCTGAGCAGGAAAATGCAGACCCTCACAAATGGAAACTTGATTAAGGGGACTTCTCAGATTTGATCCATCTGTGGGGACTTCCTAAAGTAGACCTATCTCCTCCAATCTGAACTATTAGCTGTCAAGATTCTGCTCCAGAACTCCATGGAAGAAAGCCTAGAAGATGGACTTCTTTATTTTCCTTTGACAGAAATGTTCCTGTATGGTTTTCTACCCTTTTTACTGACATTTAATGTAATTCTGAAGATACAGAAAGAATCTCACAAGATCACTGTGATGACACCCTTTTGGCCCAAACAACCATGGCTCTTCTCCCTTCTTTTGGAAATGTCCAGGGACAATTACCACAAGCACCCTCACAGACTGGATCTACTCCCACAAGAACAGGGATGTCTGATACACTCCAAACCCAATCAACTTCAACTGACTGACTGGATAATAGGGTCTTAATTCCTTTTAGGCACCCATTAACTGAGGACATGCAGCAGGTACTAACAGAGGCAAGAAAGCCCGCTACTACACAATGGTGTATTAGTAAATGGAAAAGGTTTTCTAGCTGGCGCCAATAACATAACCAGCACCCATTCATGGATAGTTGTTCTCTGGTTTTACAATGTTCATGTGAGTTACTATCCTATGGCCTTTCTGACTCTTCAATCAAGGTTCATTTATTACCCATATTATCATGTCTGCCCATGGATCACCCTCTTTTTTAATGCACTCTCATTTCAAAATGTTTTTGAAAGGGGTTTTGCTTAAGAGGTCTCCAAGAAAACCAGTGGTCCCTCCTTCGGATCTTAATTTTGTGTTATAGAAGCTAACACTTGCTCCATTTGAATCCGCTAACCTGGCTGACTTGAGGTTCTTAATATGAAATATAGTTTTACAGATTGCTTTGACCTCTGCAAGAATGGTATCTAAGCTGAAAGCTCTTATGGTGAGTCATCCCCTATCTCATTGTCCACAGCAGCATGGTTTATTTGGGGACTAATCCTTTTATTCCTGAAGTGGCAACAGTTTTTACTTTATGCCAAACTATCCATACCTCTGTTTTTCTTTCCTGAAACTAAAAATGAGTAAGAAAGGATACTCCATACCTTGGATGTCCACAGTCAACTCAAGTACTATCTTAAAAGAACTAATTCTTTCATATATTTGAATCAAGTATTCATTTCCTGTGAAGGTAAGAGGAAGGGGAGAACCTGTGTCAAAACAGACTATTTCTAAATAGTTGTCTAATGCTATTACCATTTGTTATACTCTCTACGATCAAACTATTTCAGGAAAGGTCAAGGCCCACTCTACCAGGGCCTTGGCTTCATCTGTGACTTTTTGGAAAGGGTTGGATGCTAGAAGTATTGTAAAAGCTACAACTTAGCCCTCTGTACATACGTTTACAAATCACTATAAGCTTGGTCCCTTCTCTATGTCTAAATCAGACTTTATTAGGTCCATTCTCCAGGGGCTCCTGAGCTCTCTCCTTCCACCTCCCAAAGGCAGTAAGTTACAGTAATTTACAAATATAACTAAGGCTACTGCAGCAGTGATCTATATGAAAAGAGTAAAGTTGTTTAAGTATCCTTTCCATAACAATAGTCTTTCAATCACTGCTGCTGTAGCTGCTCTCTACCTCCATTCCCCCTTTTTTGGTGTGTTTATTCCAGGGTATGGGCATTTTTTTGTTGTTCCTAGCACTGTCCTTTCAGAGATGAGCCTCTAGCTTTCTGTTGGCATAAAAGCTCTGATGGGCATGGCATCCAAACATGTCTTTTTAGTCAGCTCAGCTTGAGCTGCTTAACATCTTGGGTGTGTGGAAGGTGCCTTGGAGCTTTGGAAAAATTCTGGCCGTTATATCCCATGCAGGATATAACCCATATAGGTAAGGCAACTACAGCAGTCATCATTCAAACACAGTTAAAGTTAGTGCAGCAGTGGTCATTCAAACATCTACTGTTATAGTAAGTTTACTTGCACAATTATACTTTCTCATGCATATAGTCCCTGTATGTGAATAATGCATTGTTTTACTAGTATCATTTATGTACTTATTTACTTTAGGAAGCTATACCAGACCTTCACTTTTTCATCAATTACAACAAAAGACATAGTAAACAATGACAAAAAAGGAAAAAAATATATAAATAAAAATGAAAACATTCACATAAAGCTAGAAGTCAGTATCATAGACTGTTGTTAGGCTAACAACCCAGGGGGCCTTTCTAAGCCTAGCCAAGTCTTCTCGAAAGAGTAATAATGTCCTATATCCAAACAGGACATGAGTGCTAGGCATTTATAACCTACCTCTGTCCACAAGGGGTTACGGGCCCATTGTAAATACATACACAGAGACACTGCATTTTGTAGTATAGAGAGAGCTAGTTAAGAACTATTATCTTGTTGCTGAAAAGTTCAGAAATGGGACACAAAGACTGTGTGGGTTTGTGTGTGTGTGTAATATGCATACAATTATTTGTATATGTGTATATTTAAGCTCGTTTCCTGCCTTTCCTGTTAAGTGGTATAGACTGTTTGTAGGCTTCTGAGCCCCCAAGCCCTTCTGTGTTGGAGGGAAGCCTTCTAGCTTAGTTTTTTTTCTTATAACTAGCCAGTTGTCTACTTTCAGCACTCAAATCTGTTTCTTTGAACTCAGCACTTGATCAGAACTCATTGTAAGCACTACATAAGCTGCAAATTACTACAGCACTCAACTTTCCTCACTTGTCTAGTGGAAAGCAGTTTTTAGTACTTAATAAATAAGCACTTATCCAGGCATGTCTAAGGGTCAGCACCCAGTGATTTCTCCTGTCTACCTGATGAATCTGGGCATCTTGGGGCAATGCAGCAATTGCCTCATGTACACAGACAACCCTCTCCTCCTACCGCCCAACACTACAACCTGTGAGAGATGCACTTATATAGCCAAACTGGAGGCAAAGCTCTCTTCACCCAAGACTGGACTAGACAGTCAAGAGGAGAAGGTAAACACTTGCACCACACCACACTCATCACATAGTCCCTCAAAAAGTACAGTTTTGTACCTACCATAAATGTAGATGTTCGAGGATCCACATTGCTGCAGTCCTAACTATTGGGTAGTCCGCTGTCCAGTCGGCCCGAATACCAAAGTATATGGCTGGCGTCAGGCGCATTAGACTGACGCCAGTACGTCAGGGTACTAATGCGCATGACCGACGCCATATCCTCAGTCTTTTCTTGCCCCAGATGTCAGAAGACCCTAAAAAGACAAGGCCCAATATACCTGCACCAAAAATATGTACAATATATACAAATATATCAGCATATAACCTCACCTACACAACCACCCCTAAACACAGAGGGGAAGGAGGGAGGGTAAATTGGACTGCAGCAATGTGGATCCTCGAACATCTACATTTATGGTAGGTACAAAACTGTACTATGTTCTTCATTCCACATTGCTGCAGTCCTAACTATTGGGTAGAATCCCAAAGCAGAGGTAAGGGAGGCTGGCAAATCATAAGGAAGCAGGAACTGACAACATGCCTTGCAAAATAGCTGTGGCAAAACCAGCCCTAGACTTAGAGTAGAGAGGAAGGTGATAATGCTTAGAGAAAGTATGCACTGAACTCCAAGTAGCCGCCTCCAAAATATCCTTAGTTGCCACCCCCCTTAGAAATGCTGTTGAAGTGGCAGTAGCCCTAGTGGAATGAGGCCTAATCCCAGCTGGAATCTCCTTGCCATGATGGGAATAACAAAATGCAATGCAAAACCCAATCCACCTAGAAATAGTTTGTTTTGACACAGGCTTGCCCTGAACTCAAAGCAAAAAGAAACAAACAACTGCTGAGACTGCCTAAAATCCTTAGTCCTGCTTAAATAATAACGCAATTGCCTATGTACATCTAAAGTGTGCAAAATCTTCTCCCTTTATTTTGGGGGTCTGCATAAAAGTAGGCAAATGAATAGTTTGGTTTAAAGCCACACTAGAAACCACCTTAGGCATAAAGGAAGGATTAGTGCGTAATGATACCCTATCCTTATGGAAAATCAAAAGGGCTCTACTGCCATAAGGGCCTGCAACTCAGACACCCTTCTTGCAGAAGTAATAGCCAACAGAAAAGCAGTCTTCCATGACAAGTATTTCAATTCAGCAGTAGCCGCAGGCTCAAAAGGTTGTAGAGTAAGTTTTCCAACACAAAATTGAGATCCCAAGCAGGAGTAGGAGCTCTACGTGGGGGTCTTATATTCTTTGCCCCTCTAAGAAACTGCTTGAACAAAGGATGCGAAAACAATGGTGGGTCACAATCATAGTGAGCTGAAATTGCTGCAGCATGAATCTTAATGGAAGAGAAGGACAAACCTTTGTCCAATAACTCAGTAAGATATTGAAGAGCCACACTCAAATTAGGCTCAGAAATCTCCAAATTCTTTGCTGTACTCCAAAATAAAATCTCTTCCATTTTTCTCGTACACTTTCCTTGTACTAGGTCTTCTAGCTTCCATAATCACATTTAAAACTTGTTGAGGAAGTTGAGACCTGCTGTGTTTCAACACAGAATATGCCAGGCTGTCAGATGAAGAGAGTGAAGCTTGACATTGAGCAGATGACCGTCCTTCTGAGATAACAGATGTGGAATCAAAGGTAAAGGCCATGGAGGCTTCCTTACCAGACTCCTTAGTAGTGGGTACCAGTGTTGCCGAGGCCAATCTGGAGCTATTAAAATCATCCTTGGCTTGTCTTGTCTGACCTTTAAGAGCACCTTTGGAAGAAGAGGCAGAGGTGGAAAGGCATACACATGAAGATTTTTCCAACTGAAAGAAAAGAGCATCCACTTTCCAAGCTGTGTGATGAAACCCCTTTGTGCAAAACTTTGGCAGCTGGTGGTTTAGTGGAGAAGCGAACAGATCTATGTCTGGAGTTCCCATGACACTGTCAATTTCTGAAATACATGAAGATCCAGTTTCCACTCGTGGGGATCCATGATTTGTCTGCTTAACACATCTGCTAAGGAGTTCTGTGCTCCGGCAGAAACCTTGCCTGAAGAGTTAGTTGCAAGCTGAGCAGTCTCCCATAAAATCATTGCTTGCCTGCATAGAGGATAAGAATGTGTTCCCCCTTGTTTGTTGATGTACCACATGACAGTTGTGTTGTCTGTTAGAATCAACACCTGCCCTGGAAGAAATAACTCCTTGAAAGCCATTAATGCAAACTGGACTGCTAACATCTCCTTCATGTCGATATGTAGATGCTGTAGTCTGGCAGGCCACTTGTCTTGTATCCACTTTCCATTTAGATGAGCTCCCAAGCAATGTCCGAGGCATCTGTCGTTAAAATCTGACTGCGCCTCTGGCGGGTCACAGAGAGTCCCTTGTTTAGGTGACATTCCTGAGCCCACCACAAAATTCTTTTGAAGGCAAGGTATTATTTGAATGACAGTGTCCAAATCCTGGCAGTGCTGTGTCCATACATTTTGAGATACCATTGCAGCTTCCTCATATGCAGTTTGGCATTGGGAAGCACCAGAATACAAGATGCCATGAACCTTAATGCTTGAAGGACTGTCCTTGCAGTCAGCACGGACTGATGAGATAGTTGATGGAAGTAAAGGGATAGACTCTTTTGTTTGTCCGGGGTTAAAAAGGCCATCTGGGCTGCTGTATTCAGTCTCACACCCAGAAAGCACATGTCTTGAGAGGGTACTAGACTGGACTTTATTTCGTTCACAGAATACCTAGGCATCTTAGCACTGCTATAACATATTCCAGATGCTGTAGAAGGTCTTCTTAAAAAAATTTTAACAAAGGGGGGAAAACCCCTTTGGCCCTTTGGAAGGGGGGCCCCTATTTGGAAGAAAAAAAAACCAGAGGGGAAATTTGTTTTTTTGTGGAGCCCCCCTTTCCTTTTTCCTTTTTTGTTGGAAGGAAAAAGGGGGAACCCCGGTTTTTCTGGAAAAAATCCCCTTTGGGGGGGGGGGGGGTGGGGGGGGTTTTTTAAAGATTAGGGGGGGGGGGGGGGGGGGGGGCGGGGGGGGGGGGGGGGGGGGGGGGGGGGGGGGGGGGGGGGGGGGGGGGGGGGGGGGGGGGGGGGGGGGGGGGGGGGGGGGGGGGGGGGGGGGGGGGGGGGGGGAAAAAAAAAAAAAAAAAAAAAAAAAAAAAAAAAAAAAAAAAAAAAAAAAAAAAAAAAAAAAAAAAAAAAAAAAAAAAAAAAAAAAAAAAAAAAAAAAAAAAAAAAAAAAAAAAAAAAAAAAAAAAAAAAAAAAAAAAAAAAAAAAAAAAAAAAAAAAAAAAAAAAAAAAAAAAAAAAAAAAAAAAAAGGGGGAAAAAAAATTTGTTTTTTTTTGGGAAAATTAAAACCCTGTAACCGTGGTGAATGATATCCAACACCCATCTGTCTTGAGTAATTAAATCCCAATTTTCTTTAAAAAGAGACAGTCTTCCCCCCAAAAGGAGCTGCCAGCGAGAATCTACTGGCAGCTGAAAAGGCAGGTCATTGGGTCTTTTTAAAAGGACTGCCCCCTGCCCTCACCAGAAGTCTGAGCAGGTGAACCCCCTGTTCTAGGCCTAAAAGAACCTTGAGCTCTGCCCCTACCACGCCTAGACCTACCCCTAGACTGGGAATCATAAGCCGGATAGGTCCATCCCTTAGTAGGCGAATTTCTGCTAAACTTGGGTGGCGGCACCTGCAAAAGATCGTTAGCAGTTTGCATAGGCTTAGCTTTGTCCTCCATTTTCTTTTAAACTGCTTCCACAAACCAAACAACACATCAGACTGTAAAGGAGCATCCAAAATCCTTGTCTTAACATGCTCAGCTAAATTCTGACCCCTCAACCAGGCACGCCTGGGGAGAACAAAACTCGTGGCCCCCACCCTCGAGGAGGCCTGTACAGCATCAAAACCACATTGCAAAGAATGCTTACCCACTTGTTCAGACACATGAACTAAATCCAGCAACTCTTTACACTCAATCCCTTTCCCCCAAAGCATCCACCTTAGATTTCAATTGTGAAAGGAGATAATTTTGATATTTTAGCATGTGAAACTGACAATTCAACCCTCATGGCTAAAGTGGAAGAAGTATACACTTTCTTTCCCCATCTATCCAAAGCCCTTGCCTCTTTATCAGTGGGAACAGGTTTTAACCACAGGCCTTAACACCTTTAGGCCCTGAGAAACAGTTTCTGGGTCTGCCCTAGGACTTTTAAAAAGATACTTATGAGCTTCAGGCACCCTATATACCTATCAGGTTTAACAGGAGCAGGAGGCAAAGAATCAGGTTCAGGGAAGCCTCTGCAAAACATCTTCCACCACATTCAACACAGGAGGTATAGCTAAGGCCTATGCTGGGGTAAAACAAGAATTCCCTAACCCTTTTTCCTGGAATCAGAGTAATCCTGGCCTTCCCATTTAAAGTGCTCCCTCATGGAATGCAGAGTCTCTAAAAATGAAAATCCTCAGGAGGAGAAGCTGTAGGAGGGAATCATCCACATCAGAATCAGAATAAGGAGGATACTCCTGCAATCTTCAGAAGACTCAGAAGCCTCTGAACACTGTTAAAAACTAAAAAGGTTCCCCCTAGGCCTCTTATCAGGAGGGGCATAGAACCTCTAATCATAGTAATCAAATCTTCTGCCATTTTAAGCATATGTTTCTTAGGCACAGAACCTGAAGTGCTAGGAGAAGCCCCCACTGAAGCTAAACTTGGCCTACCTCTCAAAGAATTTTTGGAAACAGAAGGAGGGCTCTAACTACCTTGGGAAGAGAGGGAAGAACAGTTACCTGAGAAGCCCCTCAGCCTGGCCTACCTCCTGAAAAGGCACATCCTGTAACAGTAAAGTCTCGCCTGAGACTCCAAAGAAACTCCTGGCAAAACCTCTGGCTCCACTGAGCCTTCTAAAAAACCCGCGCCCGGGACTGCCGGTTCATCAACCCTAGGCTTCTGTTTTGTCCTTGCGCTTTTGGGGCCCCGGGAGCATCCGCGGCATTTTATAATTAAACGCTTCCCAAACACTAACCTGGCACAGTCTAACCTTCTCTTAATAGTGCGTTTGTTAAACCTAGCACAAGAGCGGCATCCAACAACGCCGTCCAGGCCCTAAACAAGGTATACACAAGGTATGGTAATCCCTATGAGGTATCTGTTTCCCACAAGAAATACAGTTATTCACTTTTTCTGACATCCGGGTTTAAAAACTGAGGCAAGAAAAAACCCAAAAAGTTCCCCCGGGGGCTTAGCCAACTTTGATTCGGTCTGAAACTGACTTCAGAAAATTTTTAGAACGCCAACCTGCAAAACCCCGCTTCTGCATCGGACCATGCGGCAAAAGACTGAGGATATGCGGGGTCATGCGATTAGTACCCTGCGACTGCGCCCGTCTAGCGCCTGACCCCGCCCCCAAAATCTTTGGTATTCGGGCCGACTGGACAGCGGACTACCCAATAGTTAGGACTGCAGCAATGTGGAATGAAGAACATTCACCACCAAAACACACAAGAAACACAAACACACACCTACATTGAGGCCCCAAAAAAACCTGCCCAAGCAACAGGGACATCCAAAGCATAAAAACAAACTCCACCCCCAACACAACCCAAATGACACATAGCCCCCAAACTCTGTGTCCCACTCAACCACAGCCCATAAGGCATAAAACCCAAAATTAGTCATAGGTGGCTCTATAGTCAGGCACACTGATGTTCCACTCACTAGACTAAACAAGGAGAAAGTTATTGTCAGCTGCCTGTCAGGTGCCAGGATCCGCCACATAATGCATGCACTCAGGTCACTCCACAATAAGTACAAATATGACACTGTCATTGTCCATGTTGGTATGAATGACCTGAGAAGTACCATCCTGGACTACATGAAGAGACATGGAGGAGTTCTCCGATCTTGTATCCCAGGCAGGTATGACCCTAACCCTGAGTAGCATCCTGCCATCACCCAGAATGATACCACAGTACAAGGACAAAATGATTGACTTCAACAATTGGCTAAGCTTCTGGTGTCATTCTAATGGGAACCAGTATTTGTCTGCCTGGGACGACATGATCGACAATCCACGATGCTTTGACAGAGATGGCCTGCACCCGTCACCCTTAGGATTCCAGATACTGGCTAAGGCTCTTGCCACCCCTATAGTGCCTTTTTTAGGCAAGGTTCAAATGACAAATTCACCACTGTAACAGGTACAAGCAAGCAAAATCTGAGGGTAATGCTACTCAATGCTAGAAGTCTAAACCTCAAAATGCACTCACTCGAGGCACTCCTTAAAATGGAGAACATTGACATCTGTGGGGACAAAACCTGGTTCAAAGCTAGAGACCCTGCATTACCACCCAAATTTCCACACCTTTCTGCCACCTAACCCAGAAAGAAGCACTAAAGGCTGAGGCATGTCCATATTCATTAAGGAAATCTACACCTCCAGGCTAGTCGCACAGCATAATGCATCCGAGATTATCCAAGTGCAACTAACACTGGGCAAGACTGCAATCCAAACTGTAGCTTGCTACAGACCCCCCCACCATGCCCCAGGATTCACACTTGTCATTTCTTGATACACTGGAAAGTATTAGGGTACAACCCAACACCCTAATAATGGGCGATTTCAACTACCCCACCATTAACTGGGAAAACTACTCATGTACCAACTCTTTTGCTCAAGTTTTTGAATTCATAAATTCCATTGGATCAACTTATTCACACCCCCCCAGGGCAAAAATTTTAGACCTGGTCATTACCAACATAAACCGGTTCCACACCAGAGGTCAATTCCTTGGTCAGATCCAACCACAAGCTAATCAGCCAGAAACATCCCACCCCCCGCCCCAATTAGGAAACCATGAAAAACTTCTCAAACCAACTTCACACTTCTTAAGACAGAAGTGGCAAACTTCATGACACCCATGCAGACGGACAATAGAGGTATAACTTAATCCTACACAAATGCACTTTATAAGCACTTACACAAGTGCATGGATCATGCTATCCCTAATAGAACCAAGATGTTATCCCCCAAAAAATGGAAACCAATCTGGTGGTCCTCTGCCATAAACAAACTCTACAACAGAAGAAAGAAACTGTTGCAAAAAGTAAAATCCCATGACTGGAGGAACTCCCCGGTCAACCTCAGTAAGGGAGATCCCTCATAAAATCCTCCAAAGCTAGTTAAAAAAAAAATTGCCACTGACTCTAAAGACAACCACAAAGCGTACTATAGCTATATCAAGAATCTAAATGGGAAAACTCAGATCTGCTCTGAGTTACAGCATAATGGCACTAAATATACAGAACCAACTGATACCCAAAATCCTAGCAGATAGGTTTCAGTGCTAATTTTACCCCCTCTCACCCCTAGAGGGCCCATCTCTATAGAAGAATGCAAAGTTCCTATAATCACAGCCACAGAGGTAAAAAACACACTCTCCAAAGCCAAGAACACAGCATCCATGGGACCTGACAATATCCCAGGCTGCATTCTACACAAAATACAGAATGAACTGGCACCCTACCTAAGTACCATGTTCAATCATAGCCTCACCTCAGGCTTTGTACCCACTGAATGGGCCACAAAGTTATCCCACTCCCAAAGGGGGGCCAAAAGACCCTGAACTACCCATTAGCCTGACGAGCCTGGTCTGCAAGGCCATGGCGTATCAGGGGGCTCATAAACAAAGACATTGGTAATCTCCAAACTCTGGACCCTACTCAGTTTGGATTTGGGAAAAAATCATGTCTCCTAAACCTGATTGACTTCTTTGAAGCAGTCACCAAAGCCATAGATGAGGGTAAAATGGTTCACACAGCTTATCTAGATTCCCCAAAGGTTTTGACACCATCCCCCCTCTGGAATTATAGATAAGCTCACTAAACTAGGTATAAATCCTATGTCACAAGATGGGGAACTGGCTCAAAAGAACCCACACTGTGAAAGGATTCCAACCCATCAGACCCGTGAAAATGGAGTACCACAGGGTTCAGTCCTGGGGCCCTCCCGTTTTATCTACTTCTCTGAAGTGCAGGCCCAAAACAGAAGGTCTTTCCAAAGTTTGCAGATGACTGCAAACTAGGAGCCATAATCGAAACTCCTAACGATGTGGACAAACTAAAAGGGCCTCACTGAGACAGATACCTGGTGTCAAAGCCATGGCCTGAAGCTCAATGCCAAAAGTGTATTGTCATCCCTTTGGTAAAAAATCTGTAAAACTACCACAAGCTGGTAGTCAAAAAAATGTGATGAGACCTTGGGACACAGGTGGACAGTAGTTTTCCTTGATAATCACATCACCACAGTGGTCAGGAAATCCTTCATTTGGGTCATCTCATCACGGATCTCATCCAGAAAAAAAAGGTCATTTTCCCCCTCATCACTCATTGAAATTTTAGAGTACAATGCCCCCTTTTGGGATGTACCTCACAAGACATCTACAACTGGAAA